>NW_026961450.1:0-132000 GCF_963924245.1 Chroicocephalus ridibundus | reverse complement strand
GGAAAACTATGCCTTGTTCTAAAGCTCTTTGGGAACCGCTTGCGTAGCCGCACAGACCTGGGGGCTGCAGGCTTTCCTGCTGCCTTCAGCCTCAAAACCCCCCTTTCACACTTGGCGCTGCGCCAGGCCCAAAAATGGCCATATATCTGGAGACTGATCCCACGCCCAAAGAGCCAGCAGGGAAAACTATGCCTTGTTCTAAAGCTCTTTGGGAACCGCTTGCGTAGTCCCACACACCTGGGGGCTGCAGGCTTTCCTGCTGCCTTCAGCCTCAAAACCACCCTTTCCCAAATGGCGCCACGCAAGGCACAAAAATGGCCATATGTCTGGAGTTTGGTCCCACGCCCAAAGAGCCAGCAGGGAAAACTATGCCTTGTTCTAAAGCTCTTTGGGAACCGCTTGCGTAGCCCAACACACCTGGGGGCTGCAGGCTTTCCAGCTGCCTTCAGACTGAAAACCACCCTTTCCCACTTGGCATCGCGCCAGGCCCAAAAATGGCCATATATCTGAAGATTGGTCCCACGCCCAAAGAGCCAGCAGGGAAAACTATGCCTTGTTCTAAAGCTCCTTGGGAATGGCTTGCGTAGCCCCACACACCTGGGGGCTGCAGGCTTTCCTGCTCTCTTCAGCCTCAAAAGAAACCTTTCGCAATTGGCGCCGCGCCAGGCCCAAAAATGGCCATATGTCTGGAGACTGGTCCCACGCCCAAAGAGCCAGCAGGGAAAACTATGCCTTGTTCTAAAGCTCTTTGGGAACCGCTTGCGTAGCCCCACACACCTGGGGGCTGCAGGCTTTCCTGCTGCCTTCAGCCTCAAAACCACCCTTTCCCACTTGGTACAGCGCCAGGCACAAAAATGGCCATATTTCTGGAGACTGGTCCCTTTCCCAAAGAGCCAGCAGGGAAAACTATGCCTTGTTCTAAAGCTCTTTGGGAACCGCTTGCGTAGCCCCACACAAACTGGGGGCTGCAGGCTTTCCTTCTGCCTTCAAACTCAGATGCACCCTTTTCCACATGGCGTCACGCCAGACACAAAAATGGCCATATTTCTGGAGGTTGGTCCCACGCCCAAAGAGCCAGCAGGGAAAACTATGCCTTGTTCTAAAGCTCTTTGGGAACGGCTTGCGTAGCCCCACACACCTGGGGGCTGCAGGCTTTCCTGCTCTCTTCAGCCTCAGAAGAACCCTTTCGCACTTGGCGCCGCGCCAGGCCCAAAAATGGCCATATTTCTGGAGACTGGTCCCTTTCCCAAAGAGCCAGCAGGGAAAAGTATGCCTTGTTCTAAAGCTCTTTGGGATCCGCTTGCGTAGCCCCACACAAACTGGGGGCTCCAGGCTTTTCTTGCGCTTTCAGCCTCAAAACCACCCTTTCCCACTTGGCGCTGCGCCAGGCCCAAAAATGGCCATATATCTGGAGACTGGTCCCACGCCCAAAGAGCTAGAAGGGAAAAGTATGCCTTCTTCTAAAGCTCTTCGGGAACCGCTTGCGTAGCCCCACACACCTGGGGGCTGCAGGCTTTCCTGCTGCCTTCAGCCTCAAAACCACCCTTTCCCACTTGGCCCCGCGCCAGGCCGAAAAATGGCCATATCTCTGGAGACTGGTCCCACGCCCAAAGAGCCAGCAGGGAAAACTATGCCTTGTTCTAAAGCTCTTTGGGAACCGCTTGCGTAGCCCCACACACCTGGGGGCTGCAGGCTTTCCTGCTGCCTTCAGCCTCAAAACCACCCTTTCCCACTTGGCGCCGCGCCAGGCCCAAAAATGGCCATATATCTGGAGTTTGGTCCCACGCCCAAAGAGCCAGCAGGGAAAACTATGCCTTGTTCTAAAGCTCTTTGGGAACCGCTTGCGTAGCCCCACACACCTGGGGGCTGCAGGCTTTCCTGCTCTCTTCAGCCTAAAAACCACCCTTTCCCACTTGGCGCCGCGCCAGGCCCAAAAATGGCCATATGTCTGGAGACTGGTCCCACGCCCAAAGAGCCAGCAGGGAAAACTATGCCTTGTTCTAAAGCTCTTTGGGAACCGCTTGCGTAGCCCCACACAAACTGGGGGCTGCAGGCTTTTCTCGCGCTTTCAGCCTCAAAACCACACTTTCCCACTTGGCGCTGCGCCAGGCACAAAAATGGCCATATGTCTGGAGGTTGGTCCCACGCCCAAAGAGCTGGAAGGGAAAAGTATGCCTTGTTCTAAAGCTCTTTGGGAAACGCTTGCGTAGCCCCACACACCTGGGGGCTGCAGGCTTTCCTGCTGCCTTCAGACTCAAAACCACCCTTTCCCACTTGGCATCGCGCCAAGCCCAAAAATGGGCATATATCTGGAGTTTGGTCCCACGCCCAAAGAGCCAGCAGGGAAAACTATGCCTTGTTCTAAAGCTCTTTGGGAACCGCTTGCGTAGCCCCACACCTGGGGGCTGCAGGCTTTCCTGCTGCCTTCAGCCTCAAAACCCCCCTTTCCCACTTGGCGCTGCGCCAGGCCCAAAAATGGCCATATATCTGGAGACTGGTCCCACGCCCAAAGAGCCAGCAGGGAAAACTATGCCTTGTTCTAAAGCTCTTTGGGAACCGCTTGCGTAGCCCCACACACCTGGGGGCTGCAGGCTTTCCTGCTCTCTTCAGCCTCAAAACCACCCTTTCCCACTTGGCGCCGCGCCAGGCCCAAAAATGGCCATATGTCTTTAGGTTGGTCCCACGCCCAAAGAGCCAGCAGGGAAAACTATGCCTTGTTCTAAAGCTCTTTGGGAACCGTTTGCGTAGCCCCACAAACCTGGGTGCTGCAGGCTTTCCTGCTCTCTTCAGCCTCAAAACCACCCTTTCCCACTTGGCGCCGCGCCAGGCCCAAAAATGACCATATGTCTGGAGGTTGGTCCCACGCCCAAAGAGCCAGCAGGGAAAACTATGCCTTGTTCTAAAGCTCTTTGGGAACCGCTTGCGTAGCCCCACACACCTGTAGGCTGCACGCTTTCCTGCTGCCTTCAGCCTCAAAACACCCTTTTCCACATCGCGTCACGCCAGGCACAAAAATGGCCATATGTCTGGAGGTTGGTCCCACGCCCAAAGAGCCAGCAGGGAAAACTATGCCTTGTTCTAAAGCTCTTTGGGAACCGCTTGCGTAGCCCCACACACCTGGGGGCTGCAGGCTTTCCTGCTGCCTTCAGCCTCAAAACCACCCTTTCCCACTTGGTGCAGCGCCAGGCACAAAAATGGCCATATTTCTGGAGACTGGTCCCTTTCCCAAACAGCCAGCAGGGAAAACTATGCCTTGTTCTAAAGCTCTTTGGGAACCACTTGCGTGGCCCCACAGACCTGCGGGCTGCAGGCTTTCCTGCTGCCTTCAGCCTCAAAACCACCCTTTCCCACTTGGCGTCACGCCAGGCACAAAAATGGCCATATATCTGGAGACTGGTCCCACGCCCAAAGAGCCAGCAGGGAAAACTATGCCTTGTTCTAAAGCTCTTTGGGAATCGCTTGCGTAGCCCCACACAAACTGGGGGCTGCAGGCTTTCCTTCTGCCTTCAACCTCAGATGCACCCTTTTCCACATCGCGTCACGCCAGACACAAAAATGGCCATATGTCTGGAGGTTGGTCCCACGCCCAAAGAGCCAGCAGGGAAAACTATGCCTTGTTCTAAAGCTCTTTGGGAACGGCTTGCGTAGCCCCACACACCTGGGGGCTGCAGGCTTTCCTGCTGCCTTCAGCCTCAAAAGCACCCTTTCCCACTTGGCGCCGCGCCAGGCACAAAAATGGCCATATGTCTGCAGACTGGTCCCACGCCCAAAGAGCCAGCAGGGAAAACTATGCCTTGTTCTAAAGCTCTTTGGGAACCGCTTGCGTAGCCCCACACAAACTGGGGGCTGCAGGCTTTTCTCGCGCGTTCAGCCTCAAAACCACCCTTTCCCACTTGGCGCTGCGCCAGGCACAAAAATGGCCATATGTCTGGAGGTTGGTCCCACGCCCAAAGAGCTAGAAGGGAAAAGTATGCCTTGTTCTAAAGCTCTTCGGGAAACGCTTGCGTAGCCCCACACACCTGGGGGCTGCAGGCTTTCCTGCTGCCTTCAGCCTCAAAACCACACTTTCCCACTTGGCCCCGCGCCAGGCCGAAAAATGGCCATATTTCTGGAGACTGGTCCCACGCCCAAAGAGCCAGCAGGGAAAACTATGCCTTGTTCTAAAGCTCTTTGGGAACCGCTTGCGTAGCCCCACACACCTGGGGGCTGCAGGCTTTCCTGCTCTCTTCAGCCTCAAAACCACCCTTTCCCACTTGGCGCCGCAGCAGGCCCAAAAATGGCCATATATCTGGAGACTGGTCCCACGCCCAAAGAGCCAGCAGGGAAAACTATGCCTTGTTCTAAAGCTCTTTGGGAACCGCTTGCGTAGCCCCACACACCTGGGGGCTGCAGGCTTTCCTGCTCTCTTCAGCCTCAAAAGCACCCTTTCCCACTTGGCGCCGCGCCAGGCCCAAAAATGGCCATATGTCTGGAGACTGGTCCCACGCCCAAAGAGCCAGCAGGGAAAACTATGCCTTGTTCTAAAGCTCTTTGGGAACCGCTTGCGTAGCCCCACACACCTGTAGGCGGCACGCTTTCCTGCTGCCTTCAGCCTCAAAACCACCCTTTTCCACATCGCGTCACGCCAGGCACAAAAATGGCCATATGTCTGGAGGTTGGTCCCACGCCCAAAGAGCCAGCAGGGAAAACTATGCCTTGTTCTAAAGCTCTTTGGGAACCGCTTGCGTAGCCGCACAGACCTGGGGGCTGCAGGCTTTCCTGCTGCCTTCAGCCTCAAAACAACCCTTTTCCACATGGCGTCACGCCAGGCACAAAAATGGCCATATGTCTGGAGACTGGTCCCACGCCCAAAGAGCCAGCAGGGAAAACTATGCCTTGTTCTAAAGCTCTTTGGGAACCGCTTGCGTAGCCCCTCAGAAACTGGGGGCTGCAGGCTTTTCTCGCGCTTTCAGCCTCAAAACCACCCTTTCCCACTTGGCATCGCGCCAGGCCCAAAAATGGCCATATGTCTGGAGTTTGGTCCCACGCCCAAACAGCCAGCAGGGAAAACTATGCCTTGTTCTAAAGCTCTTTGGGAACCGCTTGCGTAGCCCCACACACCTGGGGGCTGCAGGCTTTCCTGCTCTCTTCAGCCTCAAAAGAACCCTTTCCCACTTGGCTCCGCGCCAGGCACAAAAATGGCCATATGTCTGGAGGTTGGTCCCACGCCCAAAGAGCCAGCAGGGAAAACTATGCCTTGTTCTAAACCTCTTTGGGAACCGCTTGCGTAGCCACACAGACCTGGGGGCTGCAGGCTTTCCTGCTGCCTTCAGCCTCAAAACCACCCTTTCCCACTTGGCCCCGCGCCAGGCCCAAAAATGGCCATATGTCTGGAGACTGGTCCCACGCCCAAAGAGCCAGCAGGGAAAATTATGCCTTGTTCTAAAGCTCTTTGGGAACCGCTTGCGTAGCCCCACACACCTGGGGGCTGCAGGCTTTCCTGCTGCCTTCAGCCTCAAAACCACCCTTTCTTACTTGGCCCCGCGCCAGGCACAAAAATGGCCATATGTCTGGAGACTGGTCCCTTTCCCAAAGAGCCAGCAGGGAAAACTATGCCTTGTTCTAAAGCTCTTTGGGAACCGCTTGTGTAGCCCCACACACCTGGGGGCTGCAGGCTTTCCTGCTGCCTTCAGACTCAAAAGCACCCTTTCCCACTTGGCCCCGCGCCAGGCACAAAAATGGCCATATATCTGGAGACTGGTCCCATGCCCAAAGAGCCAGCAGGGAAAACTATGCCTTGTTCTAAAGCTCTTTGGGAACCGCTTGCGTAGCCCCACAGACCTGGGGGCTGCAGGCTTTCCTGCTGCCTTCAGCCTCAAAACCACCCTTTTCCACATGGCGTCACGCCAGGCACAAAAATGGCCATATGTCTGGAGACTGGTCCCACGCCCAAAGAGCCAGCACGGAAAACTATGCCTTGTTCTAAAGCTCTTTGGGAACCGCTTGCGTAGCCCCACACACCTGGGGGCTGCAGGCTTTCCTGCTGCCTTCAGACTCAAAACCACCCTTTCCCACTTGGCATCGCGCCAGGCCCAAAAATGGCCATATATCTGGAGACTGGTCCCACGCCCAAAGAGCCAGCAGGGAAAACTATGCCTTGTTCTAAAGCTCTTTGGGAACCGCTTGCGTAGCCCCACACACCTGGGGGCTGCAGGCTTTCCTGCTGCCTTCAGCCTCAAAACCACCCTTTCCCACTTGGCCCCGCGCCAGGCCCAAAAATGGCCATATGTCTGGAGACCGGTCCCACGCCCAAAGAGCCAGCAGGGAAAATTATGCCTTGTTCTAAAGCTCTTTGGGAACCGCTTGCGTAGCCCCACACACCTGGGGGCTGCAGGCTTTCCTGCTGCCTTCAGCCTCAAAACCACCCTTTCTTACTTGGCCCCGCGCCAGGCACAAAAATGGCCATATGTCTGGAGACTGGTCCCTTTCCCAAAGAGCCAGCAGGGAAAACTATGCCTTGTTCTAAAGCTCTTTGGGAACCGCTTGTGTAGCCCCACACACCTGGGGGCTGCAGGCTTTCCTGCTGCCTTCAGACTCAAAAGCACCCTTTCCCACTTGGCCCCGCGCCAGGCACAAAAATGGCCATATATCTGGAGACTGGTCCCATGCCCAAAGAGCCAGCAGGGAAAACTATGCCTTGTTCTAAAGCTCTTTGGGAACCGCTTGCGTAGCCCCACACATCTGGGGGCTGCAGGCTTTCCTGCTGCCTTCAGCCTCAAAACAACCCTTTTCCACATGGCGTCACGCCAGGCACAAAAATGGCCATATGTCTGGAGACTGGTCCCACGCCCAAAGAGCCAGCACGGAAAACTATGCCTTGTTCTAAAGCTCTTTGGGAACCGCTTGCGTAGCCCCACACACCTGGGGGCTGCAGGCTTTCCTGCTGCCTTCAGACTCAAAACCACCCTTTCCCACTTGGCATCGCGCCAGGCCCAAAAATGGCCATATATCTGGAGACTGGTCCCACGCCCAAAGAGCCAGCAGGGAAAACTATGCCTTGTTCTAAAGCTCTTTGGGAACCGCTTGCGTAGCCCCACACACCTGGGGGCTGCAGGCTTTCCTGCTGCCTTCAGCCTCAAAAGCACCCTTTCCCACTTGGCGCCGCGCCAGGCCCAAAAATGGCCATATATCTGGAGTTTGGTCCCACGCCCAAAGAGCCAGCAGGGAAAACTATGCCTTGTTCTAAAGCTCTTTGGGAACCGCTTGCGTAGCCCCACACACCTGGGGGCTGCAGGCTTTCCTGCTGCCTTCAGCCTCAAAAGCACCCTTTCCCACTTGGCGCCGCGCCAGGCCCAAAAATGGCCATATGTCTGCAGACTGGTCCCACGCCCAAAGAGCCAGCAGGGAAAACTATGCCTTGTTCTAAAGCTCTTTGGGAACCGCTTGCGTAGCCCCACACAAACTGGGGGCTGCAGGCTTTTCTCGCGCTTTCAGCCTCAAAACCACCCTTTCTTACTTGGCGCTGCGCCAGGCACAAAAATGGCCATATGTCTGGAGGTTGGTCCCACCCCCAAAGAGCTGGAAGGGAAAAGTATGCCTTGTTCTAAAGCTCTTCGGGAAACGCTTGCGTAGCCCCACACACCTGGGGGCTGCAGGCTTTCCTGCTGCCTTCAGACTCAAAACCACCCTTTCCCACTTGGCATCGCGCCAAGCCCAAAAATGGCCATATATCTGGAGTTTGTTCCCACGCCCAAAGAGCCAGCAGGGAAAACTATGCCTTGTTCTAAAGCTCTTTGGGAACCGCTTGCGTAGCCCCACACACCTGGGGGCTGCAGGCTTTCCTGCTGCCTTCAGCCTCAAAACAACCCTTTTCCACATGGCGTCAGCCAGGCACAAAAATGGCCATATGTCTGGAGACTGGTCCCACGCCCAAAGAGCCAGCAGGGAAAACTATGCCTTGTTCTAAAGCTCTTTGGGAACCGCTTGCGTAGCCCCACACAAACTGGGGGCTGCAGGCTTTTCTCGCGCTTTCAGCCTCAAAACCACCCTTTCCCACTTGGCGCCGCGCCAGGCCCAAAAATGGCCATATGTCTGGAGTTTGGTCCCACGCCCAAAGAGCCAGCAGGGAAAACTATGCCTTGTTCTAAAGCTCTTTGGGAACCTCTTGCGTAGCCCCACACACCTGGGGGCTGCAGGCTTTCCTGCTCTCTTCAGCCTCAAAAGAACCCTTTCCCACTTGGCTCCGCGCCAGGCACAAAAATGGCCATATGTCTGGAGACTGGTCCCACGCCCAAAGAGCCAGCAGGGAAAACTATGCCTTGTTCTAAAGCTCTTTGGGAACCGCTTGCGTAGCCCCACACACCTGGGGGCTGCAGGCTTTCCTGCTGCCTTCAGCCTCAAAACCACCCTTTCTTACTTGGCGCCGCGCCAGGCACAAAAATGGCCATATTTCTGGAGACTGGTCCCACGCCCAAAGAGCCAGCAGGGAAAACTATGCCTTGTTCTAAAGCTCTTTGGGAACCGCTTGCGTAGCCCCACACACCTGGGGGCTGCAGGCTTTCCTGCTGCCTTCAGCCTCAAAAGCACCCTTTCCCACTTGGCGCCGCGCCAGGCCCAAAAATGGCCATATATCTGGAGTTTGGTCCCACGCCCAAAGAGCCAGCAGGGAAAACTATGCCTTGTTCTAAAGCTCTTTGGGAACCGCTTGCGTAGCCCCACACACCTGGGGGCTGCAGGCTTTCCTGCTGCCTTCAGCCTCAAAAGCACCCTTTCCCACTTGGCGCCGCGCCAGGCCCAAAAATGGCCATATGTCTGCAGACTGGTCCCACGCCCAAAGAGCCAGCAGGGAAAACTATGCCTTGTTCTAAAGCTCTTTGGGAACCGCTTGCGTAGCCCCACACAAACTGGGGGCTGCAGGCTTTTCTCGCGCTTTCAGCCTCAAAACCACCCTTTCTTACTTGGCGCTGCGCCAGGCACAAAAATGGCCATATGTCTGGAGGTTGGTCCCACCCCCAAAGAGCTGGAAGGGAAAAGTATGCCTTGTTCTAAAGCTCTTCGGGAAACGCTTGCGTAGCCCCACACACCTGGGGGCTGCAGGCTTTCCTGCTGCCTTCAGACTCAAAACCACCCTTTCCCACTTGGCATCGCGCCAAGCCCAAAAATGGCCATATATCTGGAGTTTGTTCCCACGCCCAAAGAGCCAGCAGGGAAAACTATGCCTTGTTCTAAAGCTCTTTGGGAACCGCTTGCGTAGCCCCACACACCTGGGGGCTGCAGGCTTTCCTGCTGCCTTCAGCCTCAAAACAACCCTTTTCCACATGGCGTCAGCCAGGCACAAAAATGGCCATATGTCTGGAGACTGGTCCCACGCCCAAAGAGCCAGCAGGGAAAACTATGCCTTGTTCTAAAGCTCTTTGGGAACCGCTTGCGTAGCCCCACACAAACTGGGGGCTGCAGGCTTTTCTCGCGCTTTCAGCCTCAAAACCACCCTTTCCCACTTGGCGCCGCGCCAGGCCCAAAAATGGCCATATGTCTGGAGTTTGGTCCCACGCCCAAAGAGCCAGCAGGGAAAACTATGCCTTGTTCTAAAGCTCTTTGGGAACCTCTTGCGTAGCCCCACACACCTGGGGGCTGCAGGCTTTCCTGCTCTCTTCAGCCTCAAAAGAACCCTTTCCCACTTGGCTCCGCGCCAGGCACAAAAATGGCCATATGTCTGGAGACTGGTCCCACGCCCAAAGAGCCAGCAGGGAAAACTATGCCTTGTTCTAAAGCTCTTTGGGAACCGCTTGCGTAGCCCCACACACCTGGGGGCTGCAGGCTTTCCTGCTGCCTTCAGCCTCAAAACCACCCTTTCTTACTTGGCGCCGCGCCAGGCACAAAAATGGCCATATTTCTGGAGACTGGTCCCTTTCCCAAAGAGCCAGCAGGGAAAACTATGCCTTGTTCTAAAGCTCTTTGGGAACCGCTTGTGTAGCCCCACACACCTGGGGGCTGCAGGCTTTCCTGCTGCCTTCAGACTCAAAAGCACCCTTTCCCACTTGGCGCTGCTCCAGGAACAAAAATGGCCATATATCTGGAGACTGGTCCCATGCCCAAAGAGCCAGCAGGGAAAACTATGCCTTGTTCTAAAGCTCTTTGGGAACCGCTTGCGTAGCCCCACACACCTGGGGGCTGCAGGCTTTCCTGCTGCCTTTAGCCTCAAAACCACCCTTTCCCACATGGCGTCACGCCAGGCACAAAAATGGCCATATGTCTGGAGACTGGTCCCACGCCCAAAGAGCCAGCAGGGAAAACTATGCCTTGTTCTAAAGCTCTTTGGGAACCGCTTGCGTAGCCCCACACACCTGGGGGCTGCAGGCTTTCCTGCTGCCTTCAGCCTCAAAACCACCCTTTTCCACATGGCGTCACGCCAGGCACAAAAATGGCCATATGTCTGGAGACTGGTCCCACGCCCAAAGAGCCAGCAGGGAAAACTATGCCTTGTTCTAAAGCTCTTTGGGAACCGCTTGCGTAGCCCCACACAAACTGGGGGCTGCAGGCTTTTCTCGCGCTTTCAGCCTCAAAACCACCCTTTCCCACTTGGCGCCGCGCCAGGCCCAAAAATGGCCATATGTCTGGAGTTTGGTCCCACGCCCAAAGAGCCAGCAGGGAAAACTATGCCTTGTTCTAAAGCTCTTTGGGAACCTCTTGCGTAGCCCCACACACCTGGGGGCTGCAGGCTTTCCTGCTCTCTTCAGCCTCAAAAGAACCCTTTCCCACTTGGCGCCGCGCCAGGCCCAAAAATGGCCATATATCTGGAGTTTGGTCCCACGCCCAAAGAGCCAGCAGGGAAAACTATGCCTTGTTCTAAAGCTCTTTGGGAACCGCTTGCGTAGCCCCACACAAACTGTGGGCTGCAGGCTTTTCTCGCGCTTTCAGCCTCAAAACCACACTTTCCCACTTGGCGCTGCGCCAGGCACAAAAATGGCCATATGTCTGGAGGTTGGTCCCACGCCCAAAGAGCTGGAAGGGAAAAGTATGCCTTGTTCTAAAGCTCTTTGGGAAACGCTTGCGTAGCCCCACACACCTGGGGGCTGCAGGCTTTCCTGCTGCCTTCAGACTCAAAACCACCCTTTCCCACTTGGCATCGCGCCAAGCCCAAAAATGGCCATATATCTGGAGTTTGGTCCCACGCCCAAAGAGCCAGCAGGGAAAACTATGCCTTGTTCTAAAGCTCTTTGGGAACCGCTTGCGTAGCCACACACACCTGGGGGCTGCAGGCTTTCCTGCTGCCTTCAGCCTCAAAAGCACCCTTTCCCACTTGGCGCTGCGCCAGGCCCAAAAATGGCCATATGTCTGGAGACTGGTCCCACGCCCAAAGAGCCAGCAGGGAAAACTATGCCTTGTTCTAAAGCTCTTTGGGAACCGCTTGCGTAGCCCCACACACCTGGGGGCTGCAGGCTTTCCTGCTCTCTTCAGCCTCAAAAGCACCCTTTCCCACTTGGCGCCGCGCCAGGCCCAAAAATGGCCATATGTCTGGAGACTGGTCCCACGCCCAAAGAGCCAGCAGGGAAAACTATGCCTTGTTCTAAAGCTCTTTGGGAACCGCTTGCGTAGCCCCACACACCTGGGGGCTGCAGGCTTTCCTGCTGCCTTCAGCCTCAAAACCACCCTTTCTTACTTGGCCCCGCGCCAGGCACAAAAATGGCCATATTTCTGGAGACTGGTCCCTTTCCCAAAGAGCCAGCAGGGAAAACTATGCCTTGTTCTAAAGCTCTTTGGGAACCGCTTGCGTAGCCCCACAGAAACTGGGGGCTGCAGGCTTTCCTGCTGCCTTCAGCCTCAAAACCACCCTTTCCCACTTGGCATCGCGCCAGGCCCAAAAATGGCCATATATCTGGAGTTTGGTCCCACGCCCAAAGAGCCAGCAGGGAAAACTATGCCTTGTTCTAAAGCTCTTTGGGAACCTCTTGCGTAGCCCCACACACCTGGGGGATGCAGGCTTTCCTGCTCTCTTCAGCCTCAAAAGAACCCTTTCCCACTTGGCTCCGCGCCAGGCACAAAAATGGCCATATGTCTGGAGACTGGTCCCACGCCCAAAGAGCCAGCAGGGAAAACTATGCCTTGTTCTAAAGCTCTTTGGGAACCGCTTGCGTGGCCCCACAGACCTGCGGGCTACAGGCTTTCCTGCTGCCTTCAACCTCAGAAGCACCCTTTTCCACATGGTGTCACGCCAGGCACAAAAATGGCCATATGTCTGGAGGTTGGTCCCACGCCCAAAGAGCCAGCAGGGAAAACTATGCCTTGTTCTAAACCTCTTTGGGAACCGCTTGCGTAGCCCCACACACCTGGGGGCTGCAGGCTTTCCTGCTGCCTTCAGCCTCAAAAGCACCCTTTCCCACTTGGCGCCGCGCCAGGCCCAAAAATGGCCATATGTCTGGAGACTGGTCCCACGCCCAAAGAGCCAGCAGGGAAAATTATGCCTTGTTCTAAAGCTCTTTGGGAACCGCTTGCGTAGCCCCAGAGACGTGGGGGCTGCAGGCTTTCCTGCTGCCTTCAGCCTCAAAACCACCCTTTCTTACTTGGCCCCGCGCCAGGCACAAAAATGGCCATATGTCTGGAGACTGGTCCCACGCCCAAAGAGCCAGCACGGAAAACTATGCCTTGTTCTAAAGCTCTTTGGGAACCGCTTGTGTAGCCCCACACACCTGGGGGCTGCAGGCTTTCCTGCTGCCTTCAGACTCAAAACCACCCTTTCCCACTTGGCGCCAAGGCAGGCCCAAAAATGGCCATATATCTGGAGGTTGGTCCCACGCCCAAAGAGCCAGCAGGGAAAACTATGCCTTGTTCTAAAGCTCTTTGGGAACCGCTTGCGTAGCCCCACACACCTGCGGGCTGCAGGCTTTCCTGCTGCCTTCAGCCTCAAAACCACCCTTTCCCACTTGGCGCTGCGCCAGGACCAAAAATGGCCATATTTCTGGAGACTGGTCCCACGCCAAAGAGCCAGCAGGGAAAACTATGCCTTGTTCTAAAGCTCTTTGGGAACCGCTTGCGTAGCCCCACACACCTGGGGGCTGCAGGCTTTCCTGCTGCCTTCAGCCTCAAAAGCACCCTTTCCCACTTGGCGCCGCGCCAGGCCCAAAAATGGCCATATGTCTGGAGACTGGTCCCACGCCCAAAGAGCCAGCAGGGAAAACTATGCCTTGTTCTAAAGCTCTTTGGGAACCGCTTGCGTAGCCCCACACACCTGGGGGCTGCAGGCTTTCCTGCTGCCTTCAGACTCAAAACCACCCTTTCCCACTTGGCATCGCGCCAGGCACAAAAATGGCCATATATCTGGAGTTTGATCCCACGCCCAAAGAGCCAGCAGGGAAAACTATGCCTTGTTCTAAAGCTCTTTGGGAACCTGTTGCGTAGCCCCACACACCTGGGGGCTGCAGGCTTTCCTGCTGCCTTCAGCCTCAAAAGCACCCTTTCCCACTTGGCGCCGCGCCAGGCCCAAAAATGGCCATATGTCTGCAGACTGGTCCCACGCCCAAAGAGCCAGCAGGGAAAACTATGCCTTGTTCTAAAGCTCTTTGGGAACCGCTTGCGTAGCCCCACACAAACTGGGGGCTGCAGGCTTTTCTCGCGCTTTCAGCCTCAAAACCACCCTTTCTTACTTGGCGCTGCGCCAGGCACAAAAATGGCCATATGTCTGGAGGTTGGTCCCACCCCCAAAGAGCTGGAAGGGAAAAGTATGCCTTGTTCTAAAGCTCTTCGGGAAACGCTTGCGTAGCCCCACACACCTGGGGGCTGCAGGCTTTCCTGCTGCCTTCAGACTCAAAACCACCCTTTCCCACTTGGCATCGCGCCAAGCCCAAAAATGGCCATATATCTGGAGTTTGTTCCCACGCCCAAAGAGCCAGCAGGGAAAACTATGCCTTGTTCTAAAGCTCTTTGGGAACCGCTTGCGTAGCCCCACACACCTGGGGGCTGCAGGCTTTCCTGCTGCCTTCAGCCTCAAAACAACCCTTTTCCACATGGCGTCAGCCAGGCACAAAAATGGCCATATGTCTGGAGACTGGTCCCACGCCCAAAGAGCCAGCAGGGAAAACTATGCCTTGTTCTAAAGCTCTTTGGGAACCGCTTGCGTAGCCCCACACAAACTGGGGGCTGCAGGCTTTTCTCGCGCTTTCAGCCTCAAAACCACCCTTTCCCACTTGGCGCCGCGCCAGGCCCAAAAATGGCCATATGTCTGGAGTTTGGTCCCACGCCCAAAGAGCCAGCAGGGAAAACTATGCCTTGTTCTAAAGCTCTTTGGGAACCTCTTGCGTAGCCCCACACACCTGGGGGCTGCAGGCTTTCCTGCTCTCTTCAGCCTCAAAAGAACCCTTTCCCACTTGGCTCCACGCCAGGCACAAAAATGGCCATATGTCTGGAGACTGGTCCCACGCCCAAAGAGCCAGCAGGGAAAACTATGCCTTGTTCTAAAGCTCTTTGGGAACCGCTTGCGTAGCCCCACACACCTGGGGGCTGCAGGCTTTCCTGCTGCCTTCAGCCTCAAAACCACCCTTTCTTACTTGGCGCCGCGCCAGGCACAAAAATGGCCATATTTCTGGAGACTGGTCCCTTTCCCAAAGAGCCAGCAGGGAAAACTATGCCTTGTTCTAAAGCTCTTTGGGAACCGCTTGTGTAGCCCCACACACCTGGGGGCTGCAGGCTTTCCTGCTGCCTTCAGACTCAAAAGCACCCTTTCCCACTTGGCGCTGCTCCAGGAACAAAAATGGCCATATATCTGGAGACTGGTCCCATGCCCAAAGAGCCAGCAGGGAAAACTATGCCTTGTTCTAAAGCTCTTTGGGAACCGCTTGCGTAGCCCCACACACCTGGGGGCTGCAGGCTTTCCTGCTGCCTTTAGCCTCAAAACCACCCTTTCCCACATGGCGTCACGCCAGGCACAAAAATGGCCATATGTCTGGAGACTGGTCCCACGCCCAAAGAGCCAGCAGGGAAAACTATGCCTTGTTCTAAAGCTCTTTGGGAACCGCTTGCGTAGCCCCACACACCTGGGGGCTGCAGGCTTTCCTGCTGCCTTCAGCCTCAAAACCACCCTTTTCCACATGGCGTCACGCCAGGCACAAAAATGGCCATATGTCTGGAGACTGGTCCCACGCCCAAAGAGCCAGCAGGGAAAACTATGCCTTGTTCTAAAGCTCTTTGGGAACCGCTTGCGTAGCCCCACACACCTGGGGGCTGCAGGCTTTCCTGCTGCCTTCAGACTCAAAACCACCCTTTCCCACTTGGCATCGCGCCAGGCCCAAAAATGGCCATATATCTGGAGACTGGTCCCACGCCCAAAGAGCCAGCAGGGAAAACTATGCCTTGTTCTAAAGCTCTTTGGGAACCGCTTGCGTAGCCCCACACACCTGGGGGCTGCAGGCTTTCCTGCTGCCTTCAGCCTCAAAACCACCCTTTCCCACTTGGCGCCGCGCCAGGCCCAAAAATGGCCATATATCTGGAGTTTGGTCCCACGCCCAAAGAGCCAGCAGGGAAAACTATGCCTTGTTCTAAAGCTCTTTGGGAACCGCTTGCGTAGCCCCACACAAACTGTGGGCTGCAGGCTTTTCTCGCGCTTTCAGCCTCAAAACCACACTTTCCCACTTGGCGCTGCGCCAGGCACAAAAATGGCCATATGTCTGGAGGTTGGTCCCACGCCCAAAGAGCTGGAAGGGAAAAGTATGCCTTGTTCTAAAGCTCTTTGGGAAACGCTTGCGTAGCCCCACACACCTGGGGGCTGCAGGCTTTCCTGCTGCCTTCAGACTCAAAACCACCCTTTCCCACTTGGCATCGCGCCAAGCCCAAAAATGGCCATATATCTGGAGTTTGGTCCCACGCCCAAAGAGCCAGCAGGGAAAACTATGCCTTGTTCTAAAGCTCTTTGGGAACCGCTTGCGTAGCCCCACACACCTGGGGGCTGCAGGCTTTCCTGCTGCCTTCAGCCTCAAAAGCACCCTTTCCCACTTGGCGCTGCGCCAGGCCCAAAAATGGCCATATGTCTGGAGACTGGTCCCACGCCCAAAGAGCCAGCAGGGAAAACTATGCCTTGTTCTAAAGCTCTTTGGGAACCGCTTGCGTAGCCCCACACACCTGGGGGCTGCAGGCTTTCCTGCTCTCTTCAGCCTCAAAAGCACCCTTTCCCACTTGGCGCCGCGCCAGGCCCAAAAATGGCCATATGTCTGGAGACTGGTCCCACGCCCAAAGAGCCAGCAGGGAAAACTATGCCTTGTTCTAAAGCTCTTTGGGAACCGCTTGCGTAGCCCCACACACCTGGGGGCTGCAGGCTTTCCTGCTGCCTTCAGCCTCAAAACCACCCTTTCTTACTTGGCCCCGCGCCAGGCACAAAAATGGCCATATTTCTGGAGACTGGTCCCTTTCCCAAAGAGCCAGCAGGGAAAACTATGCCTTGTTCTAAAGCTCTTTGGGAACCGCTTGCGTAGCCCCACAGAAACTGGGGGCTGCAGGCTTTCCTGCTGCCTTCAGCCTCAAAACCACCCTTTCCCACTTGGCATCGCGCCAGGCCCAAAAATGGCCATATATCTGGAGTTTGGTCCCACGCCCAAAGAGCCAGCAGGGAAAACTATGCCTTGTTCTAAAGCTCTTTGGGAACCTCTTGCGTAGCCCCACACACCTGGGGGATGCAGGCTTTCCTGCTCTCTTCAGCCTCAAAAGAACCCTTTCCCACTTGGCTCCGCGCCAGGCACAAAAATGGCCATATGTCTGGAGACTGGTCCCACGCCCAAAGAGCCAGCAGGGAAAACTATGCCTTGTTCTAAAGCTCTTTGGGAACCGCTTGCGTGGCCCCACAGACTTGCGGGCTACAGGCTTTCCTGCTGCCTTCAACCTCAGAAGCACCCTTTTCCACATGGCGTCACGCCAGGCACAAAAATGGCCATATGTCTGGAGGTTGGTCCCACGCCCAAAGAGCCAGCAGGGAAAACTATGCCTTGTTCTAAACCTCTTTGGGAACCGCTTGCGTAGCCCCACACACCTGGGGGCTGCAGGCTTTCCTGCTGCCTTCAGCCTCAAAAGCACCCTTTCCCACTTGGCGCCGCGCCAGGCACAAAAATGGCCATATGTCTGGAGACTGGTCCCACGCCCAAAGAGCCAGCACGGAAAACTATGCCTTGTTCTAAAGCTCTTTGGGAACCGCTTGCGTAGCCCCACACACCTGGGGGCTGCAGGCTTTCCTGCTGCCTTCAGACTCAAAACCACCCTTTCCCACTTGGCGCCAAGGCAGGCCCAAAAATGGCCATATATCTGGAGGTTGGTCCCACGCCCAAAGAGCCAGCAGGGAAAACTATGCCTTGTTCTAAAGCTCTTTGGGAACCGCTTGCGTAGCCCCACACACCTGGGGGCTGCAGGCTTTCCTGCTGCCTTCAGCCTCAAAACCACCCTTTCCCACTTGGCGCTGCGCCAGGACCAAAAATGGCCATATTTCTGGAGACTGGTCCCACGCCAAAGAGCCAGCAGGGAAAACTATGCCTTGTTCTAAAGCTCTTTGGGAACCGCTTGCGTAGCCCCACACACCTGGGGGCTGCAGGCTTTCCTGCTGCCTTCAGCCTCAAAAGCACCCTTTCCCACTTGGCGCCGCGCCAGGCCCAAAAATGGCCATATGTCTGGAGACTGGTCCCACGCCCAAAGAGCCAGCAGGGAAAACTATGCCTTGTTCTAAAGCTCTTTGGGAACCGCTTGCGTAGCCCCACACACCTGGGGGCTGCAGGCTTTCCTGCTGCCTTCAGACTCAAAACCACCCTTTCCCACTTGGCATCGCGCCAGGCACAAAAATGGCCATATATCTGGAGTTTGATCCCACGCCCAAAGAGCCAGCAGGGAAAACTATGCCTTGTTCTAAAGCTCTTTGGGAACCTGTTGCGTAGCACCACACACCTGGGGGCTGCAGGCTTTCCTGCTCTCTTCAGCCTCAAAAGAACCCTTTCCCACTTGGCTCCGCGCCAGGCACAAAAATGGCCATATGTCTGGAGACTGGTCCCACGCCCAAAGAGCCAGCAGGGAAAACTATGCCTTGTTCTAAAGCTCTTTGGGAACCGCTTGCGTGGCCCCACAGACCTGGGGGCTGCAGGCTTTCCTGCTGCCTTCAACCTCAGAAGCACCCTTTTCCACATGGCGTCACGCCAGGCACAAAAATGGCCATATGTCTGGAGGTTGGTCCCACGCCCAAAGAGCCAGCAGGGAAAACTATGCCTTGTTCTAAACCTCTTTGGGAACCGCTTGCGTAGCCCCACAGACCTGGGGGCTGCAGGCTTTCCTGCTGCCTTCAGCCTCAAAACCACCCTTTCCCACTTGGCCCCGCGCCAGGCCCAAAAATGGCCATATGTCTGGAGACTGGTCCCACGCCCAAAGAGCCAGCAGGGAAAATTATGCCTTGTTCTAAAGCTCTTTGGGAACCGCTTGCGTAGCCCCACACACCTGGGGGCTGCAGGCTTTCCTGCTGCCTTCAGCCTCAAAACCACCCTTTCTTACTTGGCGCCGCGCCAGGCACAAAAATGGCCATATTTCTGGAGACTGGTCCCTTTCCCAAAGAGCCAGCAGGGAAAACTATGCCTTGTTCTAAAGCTCTTTGGGAACCGCTTGTGTAGCCCCACACACCTGGGGGCTGCAGGCTTTCCTGCTGCCTTCAGACTCAAAAGCACCCTTTCCCACTTGGCGCTGCTCCAGGAACAAAAATGGCCATATATCTGGAGACTGGTCCCATGCCCAAAGAGCCAGCAGGGAAAACTATGCCTTGTTCTAAAGCTCTTTGGGAACCGCTTGCGTAGCCCCTCACACCTGGGGGCTGCAGGCTTTCCTGCTGCCTTTAGCCTCAAAACCACCCTTTCCCACATGGCGTCACGCCAGGCACAAAAATGGCCATATGTCTGGAGACTGGTCCCACGCCCAAAGAGCCAGCAGGGAAAACTATGCCTTGTTCTAAAGCTCTTTGGGAACCGCTTGCGTAGCCACACACACCTGGGGGCTGCAGGCTTTCCTGCTGCCTTCAGCCTCAAAAGCACCCTTTCCCACTTGGCGCTGCGCCAGGCCCAAAAATGGCCATATGTCTGGAGACTGGTCCCACGCCCAAAGAGCCAGCAGGGAAAACTATGCCTTGTTCTAAAGCTCTTTGGGAACCGCTTGCGTAGCCCCACACACCTGGGGGCTGCAGGCTTTCCTGCTCTCTTCAGCCTCAAAAGCACCCTTTCCCACTTGGCGCCGCGCCAGGCCCAAAAATGGCCATATGTCTGGAGACTGGTCCCTTTCCCAAAGAGCCAGCAGGGAAAACTATGCCTTGTTCTAAAGCTCTTTGGGAACCGCTTGCGTAGCCCCACAGAAACTGGGGGCTGCAGGCTTTCCTGCTGCCTTCAGCCTCAAAACCACCCTTTCCCACTTGGCATCGCGCCAGGCCCAAAAATGGCCATATATCTGGAGTTTGGTCCCACGCCCAAAGAGCCAGCAGGGAAAACTATGCCTTGTTCTAAAGCTCTTTGGGAACCTCTTGCGTAGCCCCACACACCTGGGGGCTGCAGGCTTTCCTGCTCTCTTCAGCCTCAAAAGAACCCTTTCCCACTTGGCTCCGCGCCAGGCACAAAAATGGCCATATGTCTGGAGGTTGGTCCCACGCCCAAAGAGCCAGCAGGGAAAAGTATGCCTTGTTCTAAACCTCTTTGGGAACCGCTTGCGTAGCCCCACACACCTGGGGGCTGCAGGCTTTCCTGCTGCCTTCAGCCTCAAAAGCACCCTTTCCCACTTGGCGCCGCGCCAGGCCGAAAAATGGCCATATCTCTGGAGACTGGTCCCACGCCCAAAGAGCCAGCAGGGAAAATTATGCCTTGTTCTAAAGCTCTTTGGGAACCGCTTGCGTAGCCCCACACACCTGGGGGCTGCAGGCTTTCCTGCTGCCTTCAGCCTCAAAACCACCCTTTCTTGCTTGGCCCCGCGCCAGGCACAAAAATGGCCATATGTCTGGAGACTGGTCCCACGCCCAAAGAGCCAGCACGGAAAACTATGCCTTGTTCTAAAGCTCTTTGGGAACCGCTTGTGTAGCCCCACACACCTGGGGGCTGCAGGCTTTCCTGCTGCCTTCAGACTCAAAACCACCCTTTCCCACTTGGCGCCAAGGCAGGCCCAAAAATGGCCATATATCTGGAGACTGGTCCCATGCCCAAAGAGCCAGCAGGGAAAACTATGCCTTGTTCTAAAGCTCTTTGGGAACCGCTTGCGTAGCCCCACACACCTGGGGGCTGCAGGCTTTCCTGCTGCCTTCAGCCTCAAAACCACCCTTTCCCACTTGGCGCTGCGCCAGGACCAAAAATGGCCATATTTCTGGAGACTGGTCCCACGCCAAAGAGCCAGCAGGGAAAACTATGCCTTGTTCTAAAGCTCTTTGGGAACCGCTTGCGTAGCCCCACACACCTGGGGGCTGCAGGCTTTCCTGCTGCCTTCAGCCTCAAAAGCACCCTTTCCCACTTGGCGCCGCGCCAGGCCCAAAAATGGCCATATGTCTGGAGACTGGTCCCACGCCCAAAGAGCCAGCAGGGAAAACTATGCCTTGTTCTAAAGCTCTTTGGGAACCGCTTGCGTAGCCCCACACACCTGGGGGCTGCAGGCTTTCCTGCTGCCTTCAGACTCAAAACCACCCTTTCCCACTTGGCATCGCGCCAGGCACAAAAATGGCCATATGTCTGGAGTTTGATCCCACGCCCAAAGAGCCAGCAGGGAAAACTATGCCTTGTTCTAAAGCTCTTTGGGAACCTGTTGCGTAGCACCACACACCTGGGGGCTGCAGGCTTTCCTGCTCTCTTCAGCCTCAAAAGAACCCTTTCGCACTTGGCTCCGCGCCAGGCATAAAAATGGCCATATGTCTGGAGATTGGTCCCACGCCCAAAGAGCCAGCAGGGAAAACTATGCCTTGTTCTAAAGCTCTTTGGGAACCGCTTGCGTAGCCCCACACAAAGTGGGGGCTGCAGGCTTTTCTCGCGCTTTCAGCCTCAAAACCACCCTTTCCCACTTGGCATCGCGCCAGGCACAAAAATGGCCATATTTCTGGAGACTGGTCCCAAGCCCAAAGAGCCAGCAGGGAAAACTATGCCTTGTTCTAAAGCTCTTTGGGAACCGCTTGCGTGGCCCCACAGACCTGCGGGCTGCAGGCTTTCCTGCTGCCTTCAGCCTCAAAACCACCCTTTCCCACTTGGCGTCACGCCAGGCACAAAAATGGCCATATGTCTGGAGGTTGGTCCCACGCCCAAAGAGCCAGCAGGGAAAACTATGCCTTGTTCTAAAGCTCTTTGGGAACCGCTTGCGTAGCCCCACACACCTGGGGGCTGCAGGCTTTCCTGCTGCCTTCAGCCTCAAAACCACCCTTTCCCACTTGGCGCCGCGCCAGGCCCAAAAATGGCCATATGTCTGGAGACTGGTCCCACGCCCAAAGAGCCAGCAGGGAAAACTATGCCTTGTTCTAAAGCTCTTTGGGAACCGCTTGCGTAGCCCCACAGACCTGGGGGCTGCAGGCTTTCCTGCTGCCTTCAGCCTCAAAACCACCCTTTCCTACTTGGCATCGCGCCAGGCACATAAATGGCCATATGTCTGCAGACTGGTCCCACGCCCAAAGAGCCAGCAGGGAAAACTATGCCTTGTTCTAAAGCTCTTTGGGAACCGCTTGCGTAGCCCCACACACCTGGGGGCTGCAGGCTTTCCTGCTGCCTTCAGCCTCAAAACCACCCTTTCGCACTTGGCGCCGCGCCAGGCCCAAAAATGGCCATATGTCTGCAGACTGGTCCCACGCCCAAAGAGCCAGCAGGGAAAACTATGCCTTGTTCTAAAGCTCTTTGGGAACCGCTTGCGTAGCCCCACACAAACTGGGGGCTGCAGGCTTTTCTCGCGCTTTCAGCCTCAAAACCACACTTTCCCACTTGGCGCTGCGCCAGGCACAAAAATGGCCATATGTCTGGAGGTTGGTCCCACGCCCAAGGAGCTGGAAGGGAAAAGTATGCCTTGTTCTAAAGCTCTTTGGGAACCTCTTGCGTAGCCCCACACACCTGGGGGCTGCAGGCTTTCCTGCTGCCTTCAGACTCAAAACCACCCTTTCCCACTTGGCATCGCGCCAAGCCCAAAAATGGCCATATATCTGGAGTTTGGTCCCACGCCCAAAGAGCCAGCAGGGAAAACTATGCCTTGTTCTAAAGCTCTTTGGGAACCGCTTGCGTAGCCCCACACACCTGGGGGCTGCAGGCTTTCCTGCTGCCTTCAGCCTCAAAACCACCCTTTCTTACTTGGCCCCGCGCCAGGCACAAAAATGGCCATATTTCTGGAGACTGGTCCCTTTCCCAAAGAGCCAGCAGGGAAAACTATGCCTTGTTCTAAAGCTCTTTGGGAACCGCTTGCGTAGCCCCACACACCTGGGGGCTGCAGGCTTTCCTGCTGCCTTCAGCCTCAAAACCACCCTTTCTTACTTGGCGCCGCGCCAGGCACAAAAATGGCCATATTTCTGGAGACTGGTCCCTTTCCCAAAGAGCCAGCAGGGAAAACTATGCCTTGTTCTAAAGCTCTTTGGGAACCGCTTGTGTAGCCCCACACACCTGGGGGCTGCAGGCTTTCCTGCTGCCTTCAGACTCAAAAGCACCCTTTCCCACTTGGCGCTGCTCCAGGAACAAAAATGGCCATATATCTGGAGACTGGTCCCATGCCCAAAGAGCCAGCAGGGAAAACTATGCCTTGTTCTAAAGCTCTTTGGGAACCGCTTGCGTAGCCCCACACACCTGGGGGCTGCAGGCTTTCCTGCTGCCTTTAGCCTCAAAACCACCCTTTCCCACATGGCGTCACGCCAGGCACAAAAATGGCCATATGTCTGGAGACTGGTCCCACGCCCAAAGAGCCAGCAGGGAAAACTATGCCTTGTTCTAAAGCTCTTTGGGAACCGCTTGCGTAGCCCCACACACCTGGGGGCTGCAGGCTTTCCTGCTGCCTTCAGCCTCAAAACCACCCTTTTCCACATGGCGTCACGCCAGGCACAAAAATGGCCATATGTCTGGAGACTGGTCCCACGCCCAAAGAGCCAGCAGGGAAAACTATGCCTTGTTCTAAAGCTCTTTGGGAACCGCTTGCGTAGCCCCACACACCTGGGGGCTGCAGGCTTTCCTGCTGCCTTCAGACTCAAAACCACCCTTTCCCACTTGGCATCGCGCCAGGCCCAAAAATGGCCATATATCTGGAGACTGGTCCCACGCCCAAAGAGCCAGCAGGGAAAACTATGCCTTGTTCTAAAGCTCTTTGGGAACCGCTTGCGTAGCCCCACACACCTGGGGGCTGCAGGCTTTCCTGCTGCCTTCAGCCTCAAAACCACCCTTTCCCACTTGGCGCCGCGCCAGGCCCAAAAATGGCCATATATCTGGAGTTTGGTCCCACGCCCAAAGAGCCAGCAGGGAAAACTATGCCTTGTTCTAAAGCTCTTTGGGAACCGCTTGCGTAGCCCCACACAAACTGTGGGCTGCAGGCTTTTCTCGCGCTTTCAGCCTCAAAACCACACTTTCCCACTTGGCGCTGCGCCAGGCACAAAAATGGCCATATGTCTGGAGGTTGGTCCCACGCCCAAAGAGCCAGCAGGGAAAACTATGCCTTGTTCTAAAGCTCTTTGGGAACCGCTTGCGTGGCCCCACAGACTTGCGGGCTACAGGCTTTCCTGCTGCCTTCAACCTCAGAAGCACCCTTTTCCACATGGCGTCACGCCAGGCACAAAAATGGCCATATGTCTGGAGGTTGGTCCCACGCCCAAAGAGCCAGCAGGGAAAACTATGCCTTGTTCTAAACCTCTTTGGGAACCGCTTGCGTAGCCCCACACACCTGGGGGCTGCAGGCTTTCCTGCTGCCTTCAGCCTCAAAAGCACCCTTTCCCACTTGGCGCCGCGCCAGGCACAAAAATGGCCATATGTCTGGAGACTGGTCCCACGCCCAAAGAGCCAGCACGGAAAACTATGCCTTGTTCTAAAGCTCTTTGGGAACCGCTTGCGTAGCCCCACACACCTGGGGGCTGCAGGCTTTCCTGCTGCCTTCAGACTCAAAACCACCCTTTCCCACTTGGCGCCAAGGCAGGCCCAAAAATGGCCATATATCTGGAGGTTGGTCCCACGCCCAAAGAGCCAGCAGGGAAAACTATGCCTTGTTCTAAAGCTCTTTGGGAACCGCTTGCGTAGCCCCACACACCTGGGGGCTGCAGGCTTTCCTGCTGCCTTCAGCCTCAAAACCACCCTTTCCCACTTGGCGCTGCGCCAGGACCAAAAATGGCCATATTTCTGGAGACTGGTCCCACGCCAAAGAGCCAGCAGGGAAAACTATGCCTTGTTCTAAAGCTCTTTGGGAACCGCTTGCGTAGCCCCACACACCTGGGGGCTGCAGGCTTTCCTGCTGCCTTCAGCCTCAAAAGCACCCTTTCCCACTTGGCGCCGCGCCAGGCCCAAAAATGGCCATATGTCTGGAGACTGGTCCCACGCCCAAAGAGCCAGCAGGGAAAACTATGCCTTGTTCTAAAGCTCTTTGGGAACCGCTTGCGTAGCCCCACACACCTGGGGGCTGCAGGCTTTCCTGCTGCCTTCAGACTCAAAACCACCCTTTCCCACTTGGCATCGCGCCAGGCACAAAAATGGCCATATATCTGGAGTTTGATCCCACGCCCAAAGAGCCAGCAGGGAAAACTATGCCTTGTTCTAAAGCTCTTTGGGAACCTGTTGCGTAGCACCACACACCTGGGGGCTGCAGGCTTTCCTGCTCTCTTCAGCCTCAAAAGAACCCTTTCCCACTTGGCTCCGCGCCAGGCACAAAAATGGCCATATGTCTGGAGACTGGTCCCACGCCCAAAGAGCCAGCAGGGAAAACTATGCCTTGTTCTAAAGCTCTTTGGGAACCGCTTGCGTGGCCCCACAGACCTGGGGGCTGCAGGCTTTCCTGCTGCCTTCAACCTCAGAAGCACCCTTTTCCACATGGCGTCACGCCAGGCACAAAAATGGCCATATGTCTGGAGGTTGGTCCCACGCCCAAAGAGCCAGCAGGGAAAACTATGCCTTGTTCTAAACCTCTTTGGGAACCGCTTGCGTAGCCCCACAGACCTGGGGGCTGCAGGCTTTCCTGCTGCCTTCAGCCTCAAAACCACCCTTTCCCACTTGGCCCCGCGCCAGGCCCAAAAATGGCCATATGTCTGGAGACTGGTCCCACGCCCAAAGAGCCAGCAGGGAAAATTATGCCTTGTTCTAAAGCTCTTTGGGAACCGCTTGCGTAGCCCCACACACCTGGGGGCTGCAGGCTTTCCTGCTGCCTTCAGCCTCAAAACCACCCTTTCTTACTTGGCGCCGCGCCAGGCACAAAAATGGCCATATTTCTGGAGACTGGTCCCTTTCCCAAAGAGCCAGCAGGGAAAACTATGCCTTGTTCTAAAGCTCTTTGGGAACCGCTTGTGTAGCCCCACACACCTGGGGGCTGCAGGCTTTCCTGCTGCCTTCAGACTCAAAAGCACCCTTTCCCACTTGGCGCTGCTCCAGGAACAAAAATGGCCATATATCTGGAGACTGGTCCCATGCCCAAAGAGCCAGCAGGGAAAACTATGCCTTGTTCTAAAGCTCTTTGGGAACCGCTTGCGTAGCCCCTCACACCTGGGGGCTGCAGGCTTTCCTGCTGCCTTTAGCCTCAAAACCACCCTTTCCCACATGGCGTCACGCCAGGCACAAAAATGGCCATATGTCTGGAGACTGGTCCCACGCCCAAAGAGCCAGCAGGGAAAACTATGCCTTGTTCTAAAGCTCTTTGGGAACCGCTTGCGTAGCCACACACACCTGGGGGCTGCAGGCTTTCCTGCTGCCTTCAGCCTCAAAAGCACCCTTTCCCACTTGGCGCTGCGCCAGGCCCAAAAATGGCCATATGTCTGGAGACTGGTCCCACGCCCAAAGAGCCAGCAGGGAAAACTATGCCTTGTTCTAAAGCTCTTTGGGAACCGCTTGCGTAGCCCCACACACCTGGGGGCTGCAGGCTTTCCTGCTCTCTTCAGCCTCAAAAGCACCCTTTCCCACTTGGCGCCGCGCCAGGCCCAAAAATGGCCATATGTCTGGAGACTGGTCCCTTTCCCAAAGAGCCAGCAGGGAAAACTATGCCTTGTTCTAAAGCTCTTTGGGAACCGCTTGCGTAGCCCCACAGAAACTGGGGGCTGCAGGCTTTCCTGCTGCCTTCAGCCTCAAAACCACCCTTTCCCACTTGGCATCGCGCCAGGCCCAAAAATGGCCATATATCTGGAGTTTGGTCCCACGCCCAAAGAGCCAGCAGGGAAAACTATGCCTTGTTCTAAAGCTCTTTGGGAACCTCTTGCGTAGCCCCACACACCTGGGGGCTGCAGGCTTTCCTGCTCTCTTCAGCCTCAAAAGAACCCTTTCCCACTTGGCTCCGCGCCAGGCACAAAAATGGCCATATGTCTGGAGGTTGGTCCCACGCCCAAAGAGCCAGCAGGGAAAAGTATGCCTTGTTCTAAACCTCTTTGGGAACCGCTTGCGTAGCCCCACACACCTGGGGGCTGCAGGCTTTCCTGCTGCCTTCAGCCTCAAAAGCACCCTTTCCCACTTGGCGCCGCGCCAGGCCGAAAAATGGCCATATCTCTGGAGACTGGTCCCACGCCCAAAGAGCCAGCAGGGAAAATTATGCCTTGTTCTAAAGCTCTTTGGGAACCGCTTGCGTAGCCCCACACACCTGGGGGCTGCAGGCTTTCCTGCTGCCTTCAGCCTCAAAACCACCCTTTCTTGCTTGGCCCCGCGCCAGGCACAAAAATGGCCATATGTCTGGAGACTGGTCCCACGCCCAAAGAGCCAGCACGGAAAACTATGCCTTGTTCTAAAGCTCTTTGGGAACCGCTTGCGTAGCCCCACACACCTGGGGGCTGCAGGCTTTCCTGCTGCCTTCAGACTCAAAACCACCCTTTCCCACTTGGCGCCAAGGCAGGCCCAAAAATGGCCATATATCTGGAGACTGGTCCCATGCCCAAAGAGCCAGCAGGGAAAACTATGCCTTGTTCTAAAGCTCTTTGGGAACCGCTTGCGTAGCCCCACACACCTGGGGGCTGCAGGCTTTCCTGCTGCCTTCAGCCTCAAAACCACCCTTTCCCACTTGGCGCTGCGCCAGGACCAAAAATGGCCATATTTCTGGAGACTGGTCCCACGCCAAAGAGCCAGCAGGGAAAACTATGCCTTGTTCTAAAGCTCTTTGGGAACCGCTTGCGTAGCCCCACACACCTGGGGGCTGCAGGCTTTCCTGCTGCCTTCAGCCTCAAAAGCACCCTTTCCCACTTGGCGCCGCGCCAGGCCCAAAAATGGCCATATGTCTGGAGACTGGTCCCACGCCCAAAGAGCCAGCAGGGAAAACTATGCCTTGTTCTAAAGCTCTTTGGGAACCGCTTGCGTAGCCCCACACACCTGGGGGCTGCAGGCTTTCCTGCTGCCTTCAGACTCAAAACCACCCTTTCCCACTTGGCATCGCGCCAGGCACAAAAATGGCCATATATCTGGAGTTTGATCCCACGCCCAAAGAGCCAGCAGGGAAAACTATGCCTTGTTCTAAAGCTCTTTGGGAACCTGTTGCGTAGCACCACACACCTGGGGGCTGCAGGCTTTCCTGCTCTCTTCAGCCTCAAAAGAACCCTTTCGCACTTGGCTCCGCGCCAGGCATAAAAATGGCCATATGTCTGGAGATTGGTCCCACGCCCAAAGAGCCAGCAGGGAAAACTATGCCTTGTTCTAAAGCTCTTTGGGAACCGCTTGCGTAGCCCCACACAAAGTGGGGGCTGCAGGCTTTTCTCGCGCTTTCAGCCTCAAAACCACCCTTTCCCACTTGGCATCGCGCCAGGCACAAAAATGGCCATATTTCTGGAGACTGGTCCCAAGCCCAAAGAGCCAGCAGGGAAAACTATGCCTTGTTCTAAAGCTCTTTGGGAACCGCTTGCGTGGCCCCACAGACCTGCGGGCTGCAGGCTTTCCTGCTGCCTTCAGCCTCAAAACCACCCTTTCCCACTTGGCGTCACGCCAGGCACAAAAATGGCCATATGTCTGGAGGTTGGTCCCACGCCCAAAGAGCCAGCAGGGAAAACTATGCCTTGTTCTAAAGCTCTTTGGGAACCGCTTGCGTAGCCCCACACACCTGGGGGCTGCAGGCTTTCCTGCTGCCTTCAGCCTCAAAACCACCCTTTCCCACTTGGCGCCGCGCCAGGCCCAAAAATGGCCATATGTCTGGAGACTGGTCCCACGCCCAAAGAGCCAGCAGGGAAAACTATGCCTTGTTCTAAAGCTCTTTGGGAACCGCTTGCGTAGCCCCACAGACCTGGGGGCTGCAGGCTTTCCTGCTGCCTTCAGCCTCAAAACCACCCTTTCCTACTTGGCATCGCGCCAGGCACATAAATGGCCATATGTCTGCAGACTGGTCCCACGCCCAAAGAGCCAGCAGGGAAAACTATGCCTTGTTCTAAAGCTCTTTGGGAACCGCTTGCGTAGCCCCACACACCTGGGGGCTGCAGGCTTTCCTGCTGCCTTCAGCCTCAAAACCACCCTTTCGCACTTGGCGCCGCGCCAGGCCCAAAAATGGCCATATGTCTGCAGACTGGTCCCACGCCCAAAGAGCCAGCAGGGA
The DNA here is from genome assembly GCF_963924245.1 of Chroicocephalus ridibundus. Taxonomy (NCBI): domain Eukaryota; kingdom Metazoa; phylum Chordata; class Aves; order Charadriiformes; family Laridae; genus Chroicocephalus; species Chroicocephalus ridibundus. The sequence goes on along the minus strand of NW_026961450.1, from coordinate 103,365 downwards.
AAACTATGCCTTGTTCTAAAGCTCTTTGGGAACCGCTTGCGTAGCCCCACACAAACTGGGGGCTGCAGGCTTTTCTCGCGCTTTCAGCCTCAAAACCACACTTTCCCACTTGGCGCTGCGCCAGGCACAAAAATGGCCATATGTCTGGAGGTTGGTCCCACGCCCAAGGAGCTGGAAGGGAAAAGTATGCCTTGTTCTAAAGCTCTTTGGGAACCTCTTGCGTAGCCCCACACACCTGGGGGCTGCAGGCTTTCCTGCTGCCTTCAGACTCAAAACCACCCTTTCCCACTTGGCATCGCGCCAAGCCCAAAAATGGCCATATATCTGGAGTTTGGTCCCACGCCCAAAGAGCCAGCAGGGAAAACTATGCCTTGTTCTAAAGCTCTTTGGGAACCGCTTGCGTAGCCCCACACACCTGGGGGCTGCAGGCTTTCCTGCTGCCTTCAGCCTCAAAACCACCCTTTCTTACTTGGCCCCGCGCCAGGCACAAAAATGGCCATATTTCTGGAGACTGGTCCCTTTCCCAAAGAGCCAGCAGGGAAAACTATGCCTTGTTCTAAAGCTCTTTGGGAACCGCTTGCGTAGCCCCACAGAAACTGGGGGCTGCAGGCTTTTCTCGCGCTTTCAGCCTCAAAACCACCCTTTCCCACTTGGCATCGCGCCAGGCCCAAAAATGGCCATATATCTGGAGTTTGGTCCCACGCCCAAAGAGCCAGCAGGGAAAACTATGCCTTGTTCTAAAGCTCTTTGGGAACCTCTTGCGTAGCCCCACACACCTGGGGGCTGCAGGCTTTCCTGCTCTCTTCAGCCTCAAAAGAACCCTTTCCCACTTGGCTCCGCGCCAGGCACAAAAATGGCCATATGTCTGGAGACTGGTCCCACGCCCAAAGAGCCAGCAGGGAAAACTATGCCTTGTTCTAAAGCTCTTTGGGAACCGCTTGCGTGGCCCCACAGACCTGCGGGCTACAGGCTTTCCTGCTGCCTTCAACCTCAGAAGCACCCTTTTCCACATGGCGTCACGCCAGGCACAAAAATGGCCATATGTCTGGAGGTTGGTCCCACGCCCAAAGAGCCAGCAGGGAAAACTATGCCTTGTTCTAAACCTCTTTGGGAACCGCTTGCGTAGCCCCACACACCTGGGGGCTGCAGGCTTTCCTGCTGCCTTCAGCCTCAAAAGCACCCTTTCCCACTTGGCCCCGCGCCAGGCCCAAAAATGGCCATATGTCTGGAGACTGGTCCCACGCCCAAAGAGCCAGCAGGGAAAACTATGCCTTGTTCTAATGCTCTTTGGGAACCGCTTGCGTAGCCCCACACACCTGGGGGCTGCAGGCTTTCCTGCTGCCTTCAGCCTCAAAACCACCCTTTCTTACTTGGCCCCGCGCCAGGCACAAAAATGGCCATATGTCTGGAGACTGGTCCCTTTCCCAAAGAGCCAGCAGGGAAAACTATGCCTTGTTCTAAAGCTCTTTGGGAACCGCTTGTGTAGCCCCACACACCTGGGGGCTGCAGGCTTTCCTGCTGCCTTCAGACTCAAAACCACCCTTTCCCACTTGGCGCCAAGCCAGGCCCAAAAATGGCCATATATCTGGAGTTTGATCCCACGCCCAAAGAGCCAGCAGGGAAAACTATGCCTTGTTCTAAAGCTCTTTGGGAACCTGTTGCGTAGCACCACACACCTGGGGGCTGCAGGCTTTCCTGCTCTCTTCAGCCTCAAAAGAACCCTTTCGCACTTGGCTCCGCGCCAGGCATAAAAATGGCCATATGTCTGGAGATTGGTCCCACGCCCAAAGAGCCAGCAGGGAAAACTATGCCTTGTTCTAAAGCTCTTTGGGAACCGCTTGCGTAGCCCCACACAAAGTGGGGGCTGCAGGCTTTTCTCGCGCTTTCAGCCTCAAAACCACCCTTTCCCACTTGGCATCGCGCCAGGCACAAAAATGGCCATATTTCTGGAGACTGGTCCCAAGCCCAAAGAGCCAGCAGGGAAAACTATGCCTTGTTCTAAAGCTCTTTGGGAACCGCTTGCGTGGCCCCACAGACCTGCGGGCTGCAGGCTTTCCTGCTGCCTTCAGCCTCAAAACCACCCTTTCCCACTTGGCGTCACGCCAGGCACAAAAATGGCCATATGTCTGGAGGTTGGTCCCACGCCCAAAGAGCCAGCAGGGAAAACTATGCCTTGTTCTAAAGCTCTTTGGGAACCGCTTGCGTAGCCCCACACACCTGGGGGCTGCAGGCTTTCCTGCTGCCTTCAGCCTCAAAACCACCCTTTCCCACTTGGCGCCGCGCCAGGCCCAAAAATGGCCATATGTCTGGAGACTGGTCCCACGCCCAAAGAGCCAGCAGGGAAAACTATGCCTTGTTCTAAAGCTCTTTGGGAACCGCTTGCGTAGCCCCACAGACCTGGGGGCTGCAGGCTTTCCTGCTGCCTTCAGCCTCAAAACCACCCTTTCCTACTTGGCATCGCGCCAGGCACATAAATGGCCATATGTCTGGAGACTGGTCCCACGCCCAAAGAGCCAGCAGGGAAAACTATGCCTTGTTCTAAAGCTCTTTGGGAACCGCTTGCGTAGCCCCACACACCTGGGGGCTGCAGGCTTTCCTGCTGCCTTCAGCCTCAAAACGACCCTTTCCCACTTGGCGCCGCGCCAGGCCCAAAAATGGCCATATGTCTGCAGACTGGTCCCACGCCCAAAGAGCCAGCAGGGAAAACTATGCCTTGTTCTAAAGCTCTTTGGGAACCGCTTGCGTAGCCCCACACAAACTGGGGGCTGCAGGCTTTTCTCGCGCTTTCAGCCTCAAAACCACACTTTCCCACTTGGCGCTGCGCCAGGCACAAAAATGGCCATATGTCTGGAGGTTGGTCCCACGCCCAAGGAGCTGGAAGGGAAAAGTATGCCTTGTTCTAAAGCTCTTTGGGAACCTCTTGCGTAGCCCCACACACCTGGGGGCTGCAGGCTTTCCTGCTGCCTTCAGACTCAAAACCACCCTTTCCCACTTGGCATCGCGCCAAGCCCAAAAATGGCCATATATCTGGAGTTTGGTCCCACGCCCAAAGAGCCAGCAGGGAAAACTATGCCTTGTTCTAAAGCTCTTTGGGAACCGCTTGCGTAGCCCCACACACCTGGGGGCTGCAGGCTTTCCTGCTGCCTTCAGCCTCAAAACCACCCTTTCTTACTTGGCCCCGCGCCAGGCACAAAAATGGCCATATTTCTGGAGACTGGTCCCTTTCCCAAAGAGCCAGCAGGGAAAACTATGCCTTGTTCTAAAGCTCTTTGGGAACCGCTTGCGTAGCCCCACAGAAACTGGGGGCTGCAGGCTTTTCTCGCGCTTTCAGCCTCAAAACCACCCTTTCCCACTTGGCATCGCGCCAGGCCCAAAAATGGCCATATATCTGGAGTTTGGTCCCACGCCCAAAGAGCCAGCAGGGAAAACTATGCCTTGTTCTAAAGCTCTTTGGGAACCTCTTGCGTAGCCCCACACACCTGGGGGCTGCAGGCTTTCCTGCTCTCTTCAGCCTCAAAAGAACCCTTTCCCACTTGGCTCCGCGCCAGGCACAAAAATGGCCATATGTCTGGAGACTGGTCCCACGCCCAAAGAGCCAGCAGGGAAAACTATGCCTTGTTCTAAAGCTCTTTGGGAACCGCTTGCGTGGCCCCACAGACCTGCGGGCTACAGGCTTTCCTGCTGCCTTCAACCTCAGAAGCACCCTTTTCCACATGGCGTCACGCCAGGCACAAAAATGGCCATATGTCTGGAGGTTGGTCCCACGCCCAAAGAGCCAGCAGGGAAAACTATGCCTTGTTCTAAAGCTCTTTGGGAACCGCTTGCGTAGCCCCACACACCTGGGGGCTGCAGGCTTTCCTGCTGCCTTCAGCCTCAAAAGCACCCTTTCCCACTTGGCCCCGCGCCAGGCCCAAAAATGGCCATATGTCTGGATACTGGTCCCACGCCCAAAGAGCCAGCAGGGAAAATTATGCCTTGTTCTAAAGCTCTTTGGGAACCGCTTGCGTAGCCCCACACACCTGGGGGCTGCAGGCTTTCCTGCTGCCTTCAGCCTCAAAACCACCCTTTCTTACTTGGCCCCGCGCCAGGCACAAAAATGGCCATATGTCTGGAGACTGGTCCCTTTCCCAAAGAGCCAGCAGGGAAAACTATGCCTTGTTCTAAAGCTCTTTGGGAACCGCTTGTGTAGCCCCACACACCTGGGGGCTGCAGGCTTTCCTGCTGCCTTCAGACTCAAAACCACCCTTTCCCACTTGGCGCCAAGCCAGGCCCAAAAATGGCCATATATCTGGAGACTGGTCCCATGCCCAAAGAGCCAGCAGGGAAAACTATGCCTTGTTCTAAAGCTCTTTGGGAACCGCTTGCGTGGCCCCACAGACCTGCGGGCTGCAGGCTTTCCTGCTGCCTTCAGCCTCAAAACCACCCTTTCCCACTTGGCGTCACGCCAGGCACAAAAATGGCCATATGTCTGGAGGCTGGTCCCACGCCCAAAGAGCCAGCAGGGAAAACTATGCCTTGTTCTAAAGCTCTTTGGGAACCGTTTGCGTAGCCACACACACCTGGGGGCTGCAGGCTTTCCTGCTGCCTTCAGCCTCAAAAGCACCCTTGCCCACTTGGCGCCGCGCCAGGCCCAAAAATGGCCATATGTCTGGAGACTGGTCCCACGCCCAAAGAGCCAGCAGGGAAAACTATGCCTTGTTCTAAAGCTCTTTGGGAACCGCTTGCGTAGCCCCACACACCTGGGGGCTGCAGGCTTTCCTGCTGCCTTCAGCCTCAAAACCACCCTTTCCCACTTGGCCCCGCGCCAGGCACAAAAATGGCCATATGTCTGGAGGTTGGTCCCACGCCAAAGAACCAGCAGGGAAAACTATGCCTTGTTCTAAAGCTCTTTGGGAACCGCTTGCGTAGCCCCACACACCTGGGGGCTGCAGGCTTTCCTGCTGCCTTCAGCCTCAAAACCACCCTTTCCCACTTGGCGTCACGCCAGGCACAAAAATGGCCATATATCTGGAGACTGGTCCCACGCCCAAAGAGCCAGCAGGGAAAACTATGCCTTGTTCTAAAGCTCTTTGGGAACCGCTTGCGTAGCCCCACACACCTGGGGGCTGCAGGCTTTCCTGCTGCCTTCAGCCTCAAAACCACCCTTTCCCACTTGGCGCCGCGCCAGGCCCAAAAATGGCCATATGTCTGGAGACTGGTCCCACGCCCAAAGAGCCAGCAGGGAAAACTATGCCTTGTTCTAAAGCTCTTTGGGAACCGCTTGCGTAGCCCCACACACCTGGGGGCTGCAGGCTTTCCTGCTGCCTTCAGCCTCAAAACCACCCTTTCCTACTTGGCATCGCGCCAGGCACATAAATGGCCATATGTCTGGAGACTGGTCCCACGCCCAAAGAGCCAGCACGGAAAACTATGCCTTCTTCTAAAGCTCTTTTGGAACCGCTTGCGTAGCCCCACACACCTGGGGGCTGCAGGCTTTCCTGCTGCCTTCAGACTCAAAACCACCCTTTCCCACTTGGCGCCGCGCCAGGCCCAAAAATGGCCATATGTCTGGAGACTGGTCCCACGCCCAAAGAGCCAGCAGGGAAAACTATGCCTTGTTCTAAAGCTCTTTGGGAACCGCTTGCGTAGCCCCACACACCTGGGGGCTGCAGGCTTTCCTGCTGCCTTCAGCCTCAAAAGAACCCTTTCCCACTTGGCGCCGCGCCAGGCCCAAAAATGGCCATATATCTGAAGATTGGTCCCACGCCCAAAGAGCCAGCAGGGAAAATTATGCCTTGTTCTAAAGCTCTTTGGGAACCGCTTGCGTAGCCCCACACACCTGGGGGCTGCAGGCTTTCCTGCTGCCTTCAGCCTCAAAACCACCCTTTCCCACTTGGCTCCGCGCCAGGCCCAAAAATGGCCATATGTCTGGAGACTGGTCCCACGCCCAAAGAGCCAGCAGGGAAAACTATTCCTTGTTCTAAAGCTCTTTGGGAACCGCTTGCGTAGCCCCACACACCTGGGGGCTGCAGGCTTTCCTGCTGCCTTCAGACTCAAAACCACCCTTTCCCACTTGGCGCCGCGCCAGGCCCAAAAATGGCCATATGTCTGGAGACTGGTACCTTTCCCAAAGAGCCAGCAGGGAAAACTATGCCTTGTTCTAAAGCTCTTTGGGAACCGCTTGCGTAGCCCCACACACCTGGGGGCTGCAGGCTTTCCTGCTGCCTTCAACCTCAAAACCACCCTTTCCCACTTGGCGCTGCGCCAGGACCAAAAATGGCCATATTTCTGGAGACTGGTCCCACGCCAAAGAGCCAGCAGGGAAAACTATGCCTTGTTCTAAAGCTCTTTGGGAACCGCTTGCGTAGCCCCACACACCTGGGGGCTGCAGGCTTTCCTGCTGCCTTCAGCCTCAAAACCACCCTTTCCTACTTGGCACCGCGCCAGGCACATAAATGGCCATATGTCTGGAGACTGGTCCCACGCCCAAAGAGCCAGCACGGAAAACTATGCCTTGTTCTAAAGCTCTTTGGGAACCGCTTGCGTAGCCCCACACACCTGGGGGCTGCAGGCTTTCCTGCTGCCTTCAGACTCAAAACCACCCTTTCCCACTTGGCGCCGCGCCAGGCCCAAAAATGGCCATATGTCTGCAGACTGGTCCCACGCCCAAAGAGCCAGCAGGGAAAACTATGCCTTGTTCTAAAGCTCTTTGGGAACCGCTTGCGTAGCCCCACACACCTGGGGGCTGCAGGCTTTCCTGCTGCCTTCAGCCTCAAAAGAACCCTTTCCCACTTGGAGCCGCGCCAGGCCCAAAAATGGCCATATATCTGAAGATTGGTCCCACGCCCAAAGAGCCAGCAGGGAAAATTATGCCTTGTTCTAAAGCTCTTTGGGAACCGCTTGCGTAGCCCCACAGACCTGGGGGCTGCAGGCTTTCCTGCTGCCTTCAGACTCAAAACCACCCTTTCCCACTTGGCTCCGCGCCAGGCCCAAAAATGGCCATATGTCTGGAGACTGGTCCCACGCCCAAAGAGCCAGCAGGGAAAACTATGCCTTGTTCTAAAGCTCTTTGGGAACCGCTTGCGTAGCCCCACACACCTGGGGGCTGCAGGCTTTCCTGCTGCCTTCAGCCTCAAAAGAACCCTTTCCCACTTGGCGCCGCGCCAGGCCCAAAAATGGCCATATATCTGGAGACTGATCCCACGCCCAAAGAGCCAGCAGGGAAAACTATGCCTTATTCTAAAGCTCCTTGGGAACCGCTTGCGTAGTCCCACACACCTGGGGGCTGCAGGCTTTCCTGCTGCCTTCAGCCTCAAAACCACCCTTTCCCAAATGGCGCCACACCAGGCACAAAAATGGCCATATGTCTGGAGTTTGGTCCCACGCCCAAAGAGCCAGCAGGGAAAACTATGCCTTGTTCTAAAGCTCTTTGGGAACGGCTTGCGTAGCCCCACACACCTGGGGGCTGCAGGCTTTCCTGCTGCCTTCAGACTCAAAACCACCCTTTCCCACTTGGCCCCGCGCCAGGCACAAAAATGGCCATATGTCAGGAGACTGGTCCCACGCCCAAAGAGCCAGCAGGGAAAACTATGCCTTGTTCTAAAGCTCTTTGGGAACCGCTTGCGTAGCCCAACACACCTGGGGGCTGCAGGCTTTCCAGCTGCCTTCAGACTCAAAACCACCCTTTCCCACTTGGCATCGCGCCAGGCCCAAAATTGGCCATATATCTGAAGATTGGTCCCACGCCCAAAGAGCCAGCAGGGAAAACTATGCCTTGTTCTAAAGCTCCTTGGGAATGGCTTGCGTAGCCCCACACACCTGGGGGCTGCAGGCTTTCCTGCTCTCTTCAGCCTCAAAGAAGCCTTTCCCACTTGGCGCCGCGCCAGGCCGAAAAATGGCCATATATCTGGAGACTGGTCCCACGCCCAAAGAGCCAGCAGGGAAAACTATGCCTTGTTCTAAAGCTCTTTGGGAACCGCTTGCGTAGCCCCACAGACCTGGGGGCTGCAGGCTTTCCTGCTCTCTTCAGCCTCAAAAGAAACCTTTCGCAATTGGCGCCGCGCCAGGCCCAAAAATGGCCATATGTCTGGAGACTGGTCCCACGCCCAAAGAGCCAGCAGCGAAAACTATGCCTTGTTCTAAAGCTCTTTGGGAACCGCTTGCGTAGCCCCACACACCTGGGGGCTGCAGGCTTTCCTGCTGCTTTCAGCCTCAAAACCACCCTTTCCCACTTGGCGCCGCGCCAGGCCCAAAAATGGCCATATGTCTGGAGACTGGTACCTTTCCCAAAGAGCCAGCAGGGAAAACTATGCCTTGTTCTAAAGCTCTTTGGGAACCGCTTGCGTAGCCCCACACACCTGGGGGCTGCAGGCTTTCCTGCTGCCTTCAACCTCAAAACCACCCTTTCCCACTTGGCGCTGCGCCAGGACCAAAAATGGCCATATTTCTGGAGACTGGTCCCACGCCAAAGAGCCAGCAGGGAAAACTATGCCTTGTTCTAAAGCTCTTTGGGAACCGCTTGCGTAGCCCCACACACCTGGGGGCTGCAGGCTTTCCTGCTGCCTTCAGCCTCAAAACCACCCTTTCCTACTTGGCATCGCGCCAGGCACATAAATGGCCATATGTCTGGAGACTGGTCCCACGCCCAAAGAGCCAGCACGGAAAACTATGCCTTGTTCTAAAGCTCTTTGGGAACCGCTTGCGTAGCCCCACACACCTGGGGGCTGCAGGCTTTCCTGCTGCCTTCAGACTCAAAACCACCCTTTCCCACTTGGCGCCGCGCCAGGCCCAAAAATGGCCATATGTCTGCAGACTGGTCCCTTTCCCAAAGAGCCAGCAGGGAAAACTATGCCTTGTTCTAAAGCTCTTTGGGAACCGCTTGCGTAGCCCCACACACCTGGGGGCTGCAGGCTTTCCTGCTGCCTTCAGCCTCAAAAGAACCCTTTCCCACTTGGAGCCGCGCCAGGCCCAAAAATGGCCATATATCTGAAGATTGGTCCCACGCCCAAAGAGCCAGCAGGGAAAATTATGCCTTGTTCTAAAGCTCTTTGGGAACCGCTTGCGTAGCCCCACAGACCTGGGGGCTGCAGGCTTTCCTGCTGCCTTCAGACTCAAAACCACCCTTTCCCACTTGGCTCCGCGCCAGGCCCAAAAATGGCCATATGTCTGGAGACTGGTCCCACGCCCAAAGAGCCAGCAGGGAAAACTATGCCTTGTTCTAAAGCTCTTTGGGAACCGCTTGCGTAGCCCCACACACCTGGGGGCTGCAGGCTTTCCTGCTGCCTTCAGCCTCAAAAGAACCCTTTCCCACTTGGCGCCGCGCCAGGCCCAAAAATGGCCATATATCTGGAGACTGATCCCACGCCCAAAGAGCCAGCAGGGAAAACTATGCCTTATTCTAAAGCTCCTTGGGAACCGCTTGCGTAGTCCCACACACCTGGGGGCTGCAGGCTTTCCTGCTGCCTTCAGCCTCAAAACCACCCTTTCCCAAATGGCGCCACACCAGGCACAAAAATGGCCATATGTCTGGAGTTTGGTCCCACGCCCAAAGAGCCAGCAGGGAAAACTATGCCTTGTTCTAAAGCTCTTTGGGAACCGCTTGCGTAGCCCCACACACCTGGGGGCTGCAGGCTTTCCTGCTGCCTTCAGCCTCAAAAGAACCCTTTCCCATTTGGAGCCGCGCCAGGCCCAAAAATGGCCATATATCTGAAGATTGGTCCCACGCCCAAAGAGCCAGCAGGGAAAATTATGCCTTGTTCTAAAGCTCTTTGGGAACCGCTTGCGTAGCCCCACAGACCTGGGGGCTGCAGGCTTTCCTGCTGCCTTCAGCCTCAAAACCACCCTTTCCCACTTGGCTCCGCGCCAGGCCCAAAAATGGCCATATGTCTGGAGACTGGTCCCACGCCCAAAGAGCCAGCAGGGAAAACTATGCCTTGTTCTAAAGCTCTTTGGGAACCGCTTGCGTAGCCCCACACACCTGGGGGCTGCAGGCTTTCCTGCTGCCTTCAGCCTCAAAAGAACCCTTTCCCACTTGGCGCCGCGCCAGGCCCAAAAATGGCCATATATCTGGAGACTGATCCCACGCCCAAAGAGCCAGCAGGGAAAACTATGCCTTATTCTAAAGCTCCTTGGGAACCGCTTGCGTAGTCCCACACACCTGGGGGCTGCAGGCTTTCCTGCTGCCTTCAGCCTCAAAACCACCCTTTCCCAAATGGCGCCACACCAGGCACAAAAATGGCCATATGTCTGGAGTTTGGTCCCACGCCCAAAGAGCCAGCAGGGAAAACTATGCCTTGTTCTAAAGCTCTTTGGGAACGGCTTGCGTAGCCCCACACACCTGGGGGCTGCAGGCTTTCCTGCTGCCTTCAGACTCAAAACCACCCTTTCCCACTTGGCCCCGCGCCAGGCACAAAAATGGCCATATGTCAGGAGACTGGTCCCACGCCCAAAGAGCCAGCAGGGAAAACTATGCCTTGTTCTAAAGCTCTTTGGGAACCGCTTGCGTAGCCCAACACACCTGGGGGCTGCAGGCTTTCCAGCTGCCTTCAGACTCAAAACCACCCTTTCCCACTTGGCATCGCGCCAGGCCCAAAATTGGCCATATATCTGAAGATTGGTCCCACGCCCAAAGAGCCAGCAGGGAAAACTATGCCTTGTTCTAAAGCTCCTTGGGAATGGCTTGCGTAGCCCCACACACCTGGGGGCTGCAGGCTTTCCTGCTCTCTTCAGCCTCAAAGAAGCCTTTCCCACTTGGCGCCGCGCCAGGCCGAAAAATGGCCATATATCTGGAGACTGGTCCCACGCCCAAAGAGCCAGCAGGGAAAACTATGCCTTGTTCTAAAGCTCTTTGGGAACCGCTTGCGTAGCCCCACAGACCTGGGGGCTGCAGGCTTTCCTGCTCTCTTCAGCCTCAAAAGAAACCTTTCGCAATTGGCGCCGCGCCAGGCCCAAAAATGGCCATATGTCTGGAGACTGGTCCCACGCCCAAAGAGCCAGCAGGGAAAACTATGCCTTGTTCTAAAGCTCTTTGGGAACCGCTTGCGTAGCCCCACACACCTGGGGGCTGCAGGCTTTCCTGCTGCTTTCAGACTCAAAACCACCCTTTCCCACTTGGTGCAGCGCCAGGCACAAAAATGGCCATATTTCTGGAGACTGGTCCCTTTCCCAAACAGCCAGCAGGGAAAACTATGCCTTGTTCTAAAGCTCTTTGGGAACCACTTGCGTGGCCCCACAGACCTGCGGGCTGCAGGCTTTCCTGCTGCCTTCAGCCTCAAAACAACCCTTTCCCACTTGGCGTAACGCCAGGCACAAAAATGGCCATATATCTGGAGACTGGTCCCACGCCCAAAGAGCCAGCAGGGAAAACTATGCCTTGTTCTAAAGCTCTTTGGGAACCGCTTGCGTAGCCCCACACAAACTGGGGGCTGCAGGCTTTCCTTCTGCCTTCAAACTCAGATGCACCCTTTTCCACATGGCGTCACGCCAGACACAAAAATGGCCATATGTCTGGAGGTTGGTCCCACGCCCAAAGAGCCAGCACGGAAAACTATGCCTTGTTCTAAAGCTCTTTGGGAACCGCTTGCGTAGCCCCACACACCTGGGGGCTGCAGGCTTTCCTGCTGCCTTCAGACTCAAAACCACCCTTTCCCACTTGGCGCCGCGCCAGGCCCAAAAATGGCCATATGTCTGCAGACTGGTCCCACGCCCAAAGAGCCAGCAGGGAAAATTATGCCTTGTTCTAAAGCTCTTTGGGAACCGCTTGCGTAGCCCCACAGACCTGGGGGCTGCAGGCTTTCCTGCTGCCTTCAGACTCAAAACCACCCTTTCCCACTTGGCTCCGCGCCAGGCCCAAAAATGGCCATATGTCTGGAGACTGGTCCCACGCCCAAAGAGCCAGCAGGGAAAACTATGCCTTGTTCTAAAGCTCTTTGGGAACCGCTTGCGTAGCCCCACACACCTGGGGGCTGCAGGCTTTCCTGCTGCCTTCAGCCTCAAAAGAACCCTTTCCCACTTGGCGCCGCGCCAGGCCCAAAAATGGCCATATATCTGGAGACTGATCCCACGCCCAAAGAGCCAGCAGGGAAAACTATGCCTTATTCTAAAGCTCCTTGGGAACCGCTTGCGTAGTCCCACACACCTGGGGGCTGCAGGCTTTCCTGCTGCCTTCAGCCTCAAAACCACCCTTTCCCAAATGGCGCCACACCAGGCACAAAAATGGCCATATGTCTGGAGTTTGGTCCCACGCCCAAAGAGCCAGCAGGGAAAACTATGCCTTGTTCTAAAGCTCTTTGGGAACCGCTTGCGTAGCCCCACACACCTGGGGGCTGCAGGCTTTCCTGCTGCCTTCAGCCTCAAAAGAACCCTTTCCCATTTGGAGCCGCGCCAGGCCCAAAAATGGCCATATATCTGAAGATTGGTCCCACGCCCAAAGAGCCAGCAGGGAAAATTATGCCTTGTTCTAAAGCTCTTTGGGAACCGCTTGCGTAGCCCCACAGACCTGGGGGCTGCAGGCTTTCCTGCTGCCTTCAGCCTCAAAACCACCCTTTCCCACTTGGCTCCGCGCCAGGCCCAAAAATGGCCATATGTCTGGAGACTGGTCCCACGCCCAAAGAGCCAGCAGGGAAAACTATGCCTTGTTCTAAAGCTCTTTGGGAACCGCTTGCGTAGCCCCACACACCTGGGGGCTGCAGGCTTTCCTGCTGCCTTCAGCCTCAAAAGAACCCTTTCCCACTTGGCGCCGCGCCAGGCCCAAAAATGGCCATATATCTGGAGACTGATCCCACGCCCAAAGAGCCAGCAGGGAAAACTATGCCTTATTCTAAAGCTCCTTGGGAACCGCTTGCGTAGTCCCACACACCTGGGGGCTGCAGGCTTTCCTGCTGCCTTCAGCCTCAAAACCACCCTTTCCCAAATGGCGCCACACCAGGCACAAAAATGGCCATATGTCTGGAGTTTGGTCCCACGCCCAAAGAGCCAGCAGGGAAAACTATGCCTTGTTCTAAAGCTCTTTGGGAACGGCTTGCGTAGCCCCACACACCTGGGGGCTGCAGGCTTTCCTGCTGCCTTCAGACTCAAAACCACCCTTTCCCACTTGGCCCCGCGCCAGGCACAAAAATGGCCATATGTCAGGAGACTGGTCCCACGCCCAAAGAGCCAGCAGGGAAAACTATGCCTTGTTCTAAAGCTCTTTGGGAACCGCTTGCGTAGCCCAACACACCTGGGGGCTGCAGGCTTTCCAGCTGCCTTCAGACTCAAAACCACCCTTTCCCACTTGGCATCGCGCCAGGCCCAAAATTGGCCATATATCTGAAGATTGGTCCCACGCCCAAAGAGCCAGCAGGGAAAACTATGCCTTGTTCTAAAGCTCCTTGGGAATGGCTTGCGTAGCCCCACACACCTGGGGGCTGCAGGCTTTCCTGCTCTCTTCAGCCTCAAAGAAGCCTTTCCCACTTGGCGCCGCGCCAGGCCGAAAAATGGCCATATATCTGGAGACTGGTCCCACGCCCAAAGAGCCAGCAGGGAAAACTATGCCTTGTTCTAAAGCTCTTTGGGAACCGCTTGCGTAGCCCCACAGACCTGGGGGCTGCAGGCTTTCCTGCTCTCTTCAGCCTCAAAAGAAACCTTTCGCAATTGGCGCCGCGCCAGGCCCAAAAATGGCCATATGTCTGGAGACTGGTCCCACGCCCAAAGAGCCAGCAGCGAAAACTATGCCTTGTTCTAAAGCTCTTTGGGAACCGCTTGCGTAGCCCCACACACCTGGGGGCTGCAGGCTTTCCTGCTGCTTTCAGCCTCAAAACCACCCTTTCCCACTTGGCGCCTCGCCAGGCCCAAAAATGGCCATATGTCTGGAGACTGGTACCTTTCCCAAAGAGCCAGCAGGGAAAACTATGCCTTGTTCTAAAGCTCTTTGGGAACCGCTTGCGTAGCCCCACACACCTGGGGGCTGCAGGCTTTCCTGCTGCCTTCAACCTCAAAACCACCCTTTCCCACTTGGCGCTGCGCCAGGACCAAAAATGGCCATATTTCTGGAGACTGGTCCCACGCCAAAGAGCCAGCAGGGAAAACTATGCCTTGTTCTAAAGCTCTTTGGGAACCGCTTGCGTAGCCCCACACACCTGGGGGCTGCAGGCTTTCCTGCTGCCTTCAGCCTCAAAACCACCCTTTCCTACTTGGCATCGCGCCAGGCACATAAATGGCCATATGTCTGGAGACTGGTCCCACGCCCAAAGAGCCAGCACGGAAAACTATGCCTTGTTCTAAAGCTCTTTGGGAACCGCTTGCGTAGCCCCACACACCTGGGGGCTGCAGGCTTTCCTGCTGCCTTCAGACTCAAAACCACCCTTTCCCACTTGGCGCCGCGCCAGGCCCAAAAATGGCCATATGTCTGCAGACTGGTCCCTTTCCCAAAGAGCCAGCAGGGAAAACTATGCCTTGTTCTAAAGCTCTTTGGGAACCGCTTGCGTAGCCCCACACACCTGGGGGCTGCAGGCTTTCCTGCTGCCTTCAGCCTCAAAAGAACCCTTTCCCACTTGGAGCCGCGCCAGGCCCAAAAATGGCCATATATCTGAAGATTGGTCCCACGCCCAAAGAGCCAGCAGGGAAAATTATGCCTTGTTCTAAAGCTCTTTGGGAACCGCTTGCGTAGCCCCACAGACCTGGGGGCTGCAGGCTTTCCTGCTGCCTTCAGACTCAAAACCACCCTTTCCCACTTGGCTCCGCGCCAGGCCCAAAAATGGCCATATGTCTGGAGACTGGTCCCACGCCCAAAGAGCCAGCAGGGAAAACTATGCCTTGTTCTAAAGCTCTTTGGGAACCGCTTGCGTAGCCCCACACACCTGGGGGCTGCAGGCTTTCCTGCTGCCTTCAGCCTCAAAAGAACCCTTTCCCACTTGGCGCCGCGCCAGGCCCAAAAATGGCCATATATCTGGAGACTGATCCCACGCCCAAAGAGCCAGCAGGGAAAACTATGCCTTATTCTAAAGCTCCTTGGGAACCGCTTGCGTAGTCCCACACACCTGGGGGCTGCAGGCTTTCCTGCTGCCTTCAGCCTCAAAACCACCCTTTCCCAAATGGCGCCACACCAGGCACAAAAATGGCCATATGTCTGGAGTTTGGTCCCACGCCCAAAGAGCCAGCAGGGAAAACTATGCCTTGTTCTAAAGCTCTTTGGGAACCGCTTGCGTAGCCCCACACACCTGGGGGCTGCAGGCTTTCCTGCTGCCTTCAGCCTCAAAAGAACCCTTTCCCATTTGGAGCCGCGCCAGGCCCAAAAATGGCCATATATCTGAAGATTGGTCCCACGCCCAAAGAGCCAGCAGGGAAAATTATGCCTTGTTCTAAAGCTCTTTGGGAACCGCTTGCGTAGCCCCACAGACCTGGGGGCTGCAGGCTTTCCTGCTGCCTTCAGCCTCAAAACCACCCTTTCCCACTTGGCTCCGCGCCAGGCCCAAAAATGGCCATATGTCTGGAGACTGGTCCCACGCCCAAAGAGCCAGCAGGGAAAACTATGCCTTGTTCTAAAGCTCTTTGGGAACCGCTTGCGTAGCCCCACACACCTGGGGGCTGCAGGCTTTCCTGCTGCCTTCAGCCTCAAAAGAACCCTTTCCCACTTGGCGCCGCGCCAGGCCCAAAAATGGCCATATATCTGGAGACTGATCCCACGCCCAAAGAGCCAGCAGGGAAAACTATGCCTTATTCTAAAGCTCCTTGGGAACCGCTTGCGTAGTCCCACACACCTGGGGGCTGCAGGCTTTCCTGCTGCCTTCAGCCTCAAAACCACCCTTTCCCAAATGGCGCCACACCAGGCACAAAAATGGCCATATGTCTGGAGTTTGGTCCCACGCCCAAAGAGCCAGCAGGGAAAACTATGCCTTGTTCTAAAGCTCTTTGGGAACGGCTTGCGTAGCCCCACACACCTGGGGGCTGCAGGCTTTCCTGCTGCCTTCAGACTCAAAACCACCCTTTCCCACTTGGCCCCGCGCCAGGCACAAAAATGGCCATATGTCAGGAGACTGGTCCCACGCCCAAAGAGCCAGCAGGGAAAACTATGCCTTGTTCTAAAGCTCTTTGGGAACCGCTTGCGTAGCCCAACACACCTGGGGGCTGCAGGCTTTCCAGCTGCCTTCAGACTCAAAACCACCCTTTCCCACTTGGCATCGCGCCAGGCCCAAAATTGGCCATATATCTGAAGATTGGTCCCACGCCCAAAGAGCCAGCAGGGAAAACTATGCCTTGTTCTAAAGCTCCTTGGGAATGGCTTGCGTAGCCCCACACACCTGGGGGCTGCAGGCTTTCCTGCTCTCTTCAGCCTCAAAGAAGCCTTTCCCACTTGGCGCCGCGCCAGGCCGAAAAATGGCCATATATCTGGAGACTGGTCCCACGCCCAAAGAGCCAGCAGGGAAAACTATGCCTTGTTCTAAAGCTCTTTGGGAACCGCTTGCGTAGCCCCACAGACCTGGGGGCTGCAGGCTTTCCTGCTCTCTTCAGCCTCAAAAGAAACCTTTCGCAATTGGCGCCGCGCCAGGCCCAAAAATGGCCATATGTCTGGAGACTGGTCCCACGCCCAAAGAGCCAGCAGGGAAAACTATGCCTTGTTCTAAAGCTCTTTGGGAACCGCTTGCGTAGCCCCACACACCTGGGGGCTGCAGGCTTTCCTGCTGCTTTCAGACTCAAAACCACCCTTTCCCACTTGGTGCAGCGCCAGGCACAAAAATGGCCATATTTCTGGAGACTGGTCCCTTTCCCAAACAGCCAGCAGGGAAAACTATGCCTTGTTCTAAAGCTCTTTGGGAACCACTTGCGTGGCCCCACAGACCTGCGGGCTGCAGGCTTTCCTGCTGCCTTCAGCCTCAAAACAACCCTTTCCCACTTGGCGTAACGCCAGGCACAAAAATGGCCATATATCTGGAGACTGGTCCCACGCCCAAAGAGCCAGCAGGGAAAACTATGCCTTGTTCTAAAGCTCTTTGGGAACCGCTTGCGTAGCCCCACACAAACTGGGGGCTGCAGGCTTTCCTTCTGCCTTCAAACTCAGATGCACCCTTTTCCACATGGCGTCACGCCAGACACAAAAATGGCCATATGTCTGGAGGTTGGTCCCACGCCCAAAGAGCCAGCAGGGAAAACTATGCCTTGTTCTAAAGCTCTTTGGGAACCGCTTGCGTAGCCCCACACACCTGGGGGCTGCAGGCTTTCCTGCTGCCTTCAGCCTCAAAACCACCCTTTCCCACTTGGCGCCGCGCAGGCCCAAAAATGGCCATATGTCTGGAGACTGGTCCCACGCCCAAAGAGCCAGCAGGGAAAACTATGCCTTGTTCTAAAGCTCTTTGGGAACCGCTTGCGTAGCCCCACACAAACTGGGGGCTGCAGGCTTTTCTCGCGCTTTCAGCCTCAAAACCACCCTTTCCCACTTGGCGCTGCGCCAGGCACAAAAATGGCCATATGTCTGGAGTTTGGTCCCACGCCCAAAGAGCTAGAAGGGAAAACTATGCCTTGTTCTAAAGCTCTTCGGGAAACGCTTGCGTAGCCCCACACACCTGGGGGCTGCAGGCTTTCCTGCTGCCTTCAGCCTCAAAACAACCCTTTCCCACGTGGCGCCGCAGCAGGCCCAAAAATGGCCATATATCTGGAGACTGGTCCCACGCCCAAAGAGCCAGCAGGGAAAACTATGCCTTGTTCTAAAGCTCTTTGGGAACCGTTTGCGTAGCCCCACAAACCTGGGGGCTGCAGGCTTTCCTGCTCTCTTCAGCCTCAAAAGCACCCTTTCCCACTTGGCGCCGCGCCAGGCCCAAAAATGGCCATATGTCTGGAGACTGGTCCCACGCCCAAAGAGCCAGCAGGGAAAACTATGCCTTGTTCTAAAGCTCTTTGGGAACCGCTTGCGTAGCCCCACACACCTGGGGGCTGCAGGCTTTCCTGCTGCCTTCAGCCTCAAAACAACCCTTTTCCACATGGCGTCAGCCAGGCACAAAAATGGCCATATGTCTGGAGACTGGTCCCACGCCCAAAGAGCCAGCAGGGAAAACTATGCCTTGTTCTAAAGCTCTTTGGGAACCGCTTGCGTAGCCCCACACAAACTGGGGGCTGCAGGCTTTCCTGCTGCCTTCAGCCTCAAAACCACCCTTTCCCACTTGGCGCTGCGCCACGCACAAAAATGGCCATATGTCTGGAGGTTGGTCCCACGCCCAAAGAGCCAGCAGGGAAAACTATGCCTTGTTCTAAAGCTCTTTGGGAACCGCTTGCGTAGCCCCACACACCTGGGGGCTGCAAGCTTTCCTGCTGCCTTCAGACTCAAAACCACCCTTTCCCACTTGGCGCCGCGCCAGGCCCAAAAATGGCCATATGTCTGGAGACTGGTCCCACGCCCAAAGAGCCAGCAGGGAAAACTATGCCTTGTTCTAAAGCTCTTTGGGAACCGCTTGCGTAGCCCCACAGACCTGGGGGCTGCAGGCTTTCCTGCTGCCTTCAGACTCAAAAGCACCCTTTCCCACTTGGCATCGCGCCAGGCACAAAAATGGCCATATGTCTGGAGTTTGGTCCCACGCCCAAAGAGCCAGCAGGGAAAACTATGCCTTGTTCTAAAGCTCTTTGGGAACCTGTTGCGTAGCCCCACACACCTGGGGGCTGCAGGCTTTCCTGCTGCCTTCAGCCTCAAAAGAACCCTTTCCCACTTGGCGCCGCGCCAGGCCCAAAAATGGCCATATATCTGAAGATTGGTCCCACGCCCAAAGAGCCAGCAGGGAAAACTATGCCTTGTTCTAAAGCTCTTTGGGAACCGCTTGCGTAGCCCCACACACCTGGGGGCTGCAGGCTTTCCTGCTGCCTTCAGCCTCAAAACCACCCTTTCCCACTTGGCGTCGCGCCAGGCACAAAAATGGCCATATATCTGGAGACTGGTCCCACGCCCAAAGAGCCAGCAGGGAAAACTATGCCTTGTTCTAAAGCTCTTTGGGAACCGCTTGCGTAGCCCCACACACCTGGGGGCTGCAGGCTTTCCTGCTGCCTTCAGCCTCAAAAGAACCCTTTCCCACTTGGCGCCGCGCCAGGCCCAAAAATGGCCATATATCTGAAGATTGGTCCCACGCCCAAAGAGCCAGCAGGGAAAACTATGCCTTGTTCTAAAGCTCTTTGGGAACCGCTTGCGTAGCCCCACACACCTGGGGGCTGCAGGCTTTCCTGCTGCCTTCAGCCTCAAAACCACCCTTTCCTACTTGGCATCGCGCCAGGCACATAAATGGCCATATGTCTGGAGACTGGTCCCACGCCCAAAGAGCCAGCACGGAAAACTATGCCTTGTTCTAAAGCTCTTTTGGAACCGCTTGCGTAGCCCCACACACCTGGGGGCTGCAGGCTTTCCTGCTGCCTTCAGACTCAAAACCACCCTTTCCCACTTGGCGCCGCGCCATGCCCAAAAATGGCCATATGTCTGGAGACTGGTCCCACGCCCAAAGAGCCAGCAGGGAAAACTATGCCTTGTTCTAAAGCTCTTTGGGAACCGCTTGCGTAGCCCCACACACCTGGGGGCTGCAGGCTTTCCTGCTGCCTTCAGCCTCAAAAGAACCCTTTCCCACTTGGCGCCGCGCCAGGCCCAAAAATGGCCATATATCTGAAGATTGGTCCCACGCCCAAAGAGCCAGCAGGGAAAACTATGCCTTGTTCTAAAGCTCTTTGGGAACCGCTTGCGTAGCCCCACACACCTGGGGGCTGCAGGCTTTCCTGCTGCCTTCAGCCTCAAAACCACCCTTTCCCACTTGGCTCCGCGCCAGGCCCAAAAATGGCCATATGTCTGGAGACTGGTCCCACGCCCAAAGAGCCAGCAGGGAAAACTATTCCTTGTTCTAAAGCTCTTTGGGAACCGCTTGCGTAGCCCCACACACCTGGGGGCTGCAGGCTTTCCTGCTGCCTTCAGACTCAAAACCACCCTTTCCCACTTGGCGCCGCGCCAGGCCCAAAAATGGCCATATGTCTGGAGACTGGTCCCTTTCCCAAAGAGCCAGCAGGGAAAACTATGCCTTGTTCTAAAGCTCCTTGGGAACCGCTTGCGTAGTCCCACACACCTGGGGGCTGCAGGCTTTCCTGCTGCCTTCAGCCTCAAAACCACCCTTTCCCAAATGGCGCCACACCAGGCACAAAAATGGCCATATGTCAGGAGTTTGGTCCCACGCCCAAAGAGCCAGCAGGGAAAACTATGCCTTGTTCTAAAGCTCTTTGGGAACGGCTTGCGTAGCCCCACACACCTGGGGGCTGCAGGCTTTCCTGCTGCCTTCAGACTCAAAACCACCCTTTCCCACTTGGCCCCGCGCCAGGCCCAAAAATGGCCATATGTCAGGAGACTGGTCCCACGCCCAAAGAGCCAGCAGGGAAAACTATGCCTTGTTCTAAAGCTCTTTGGGAACCGCTTGCGTAGCCCAACACACCTGGGGGCTGCAGGCTTTCCAGCTGCCTTCAGACTCAAAACCACCCTTTCCCACTTGGCATCGCGCCAGGCCCAAAAATGGCCATATATCTGAAGATTGGTCCCACGCCCAAAGAGCCAGCAGGGAAAACTATGCCTAGTTCTAAAGCTCCTTGGGAATGGCTTGCGTAGCCCCACACACCTGGGGGCTGCAGGCTTTCCTGCTCTCTTCAGCCTCAAAGAACCCTTTCCCACTTGGCGCCGCGCCAGGCCGAAAAATGGCCATATATCTGGAGGCTGGTCCCACGCCCAAAGAGCCAGCAGGGAAAACTATGCCTTGTTCTAAAGCTCTTTGGGAACCGCTTGCGTAGCCCCACAGACCTGGGGGCTGCAGGCTTTCCTGCTCTCTTCAGCCTCAAAAGAAACCTTTCGCAATTGGCGCCGCGCCAGGCCCAAAAATGGCCTTATGTCTGGAGACTGGTCCCACGCCCAAAGAGCCAGCAGGGAAAACTATGCCTTGTTCTAAAGCTCTTTGGGAACCGCTTGCGTAGCCCCACACACCTGGGGGCTGCAGGCTTTCCTGCTGCCTTCAGCCTCAAAACCACCCTTTCCCACTTGGTGCAGCGCCAGGCACAAAAATGGCCATATTTCTGGAGACTGGTCCCACGCCCAAAGAGCCAGCAGGGAAAACTATGCCTTGTTCTAAAGCTCTTTGGGAACCACTTTCGTGGCCCCACAGACCTGCGGGCTGCAGGCTTTCCTGCTGCCTTCAGCCTCAAAACCACCCTTTCCCACTTGGCGTAACGCCAGGCCCAAAAATGGCCATATATCTGGAGACTGGTCCCACGCCCAAAGAGCCAGCAGGGAAAACTATGCCTTGTTCTAAAGCTCTTTGGGAACCGCTTGCGTAGCCCCACACAAACTGGGGGCTGCAGGCTTTCCTTCTGCCTTCAAACTCAGATGCACCCTTTTCCACATGGCGTCACGCCAGACACAAAAATGGCCATATGTCTGGAGGTTGGTCCCACGCCCAAAGAGCCAGCAGGGAAAACTATGCCTTGTTCTAAAGCTCTTTGGGAACGGCTTGCGTAGCCCCACACACCTGGGGGCTGCAGGCTTTCCTGCTGCCTTCAGCCTCAAAAGCACCCTTTCCCACTTGGCGCCGCGCAGGCCCAAAAATGGCCATATGTCTGCAGACTGGTCCGACGCCCAAAGAGCCAGCAGGGAAAACTATGCCTTGTTCTAAAGCTCTTTGGGAACCGCTTGCGTAGCCCCACACACCTGGGGGCTGCAGGCTTTCCTGCTGCCTTCAGCCTCAAAACAACCCTTTCCCACTTGGCGCTGCGCCAGGCACAAAAATGGCCATATATCTGGAGACTGGTCCCACGCCCAAAGAGCCAGCAGGGAAAACTATGCCTTGTTCTAAAGCTCTTTGGGAACCGCTTGCGTAGCCCCACACACCTGGGGGCTGCAGGCTTTCCTGTTGCCTTCAGCCTCAAAACCACCCTTTCCCACTTGGCGCCGCGCCAGGCACAAAAGTGGCCATATTTCTGGAGACTGGTCCCTTTCCCAAACAGCCAGCAGGGAAAATTATGCCTTGTTCTAAAGCTCTTTGGGAACCACTTGCGTGGCCCCACAGACCTGCGGGCTGCAGGCTTTCCTGCTGCCTTCAGCCTCAAAACCACCCTTTCCCACTTGGCGTCACGCCAGGCACAAAAATGGCCATATATCTGGAGACTGGTCCCACGCCCAAAGAGCCAGCAGGGAAAACTATGCCTTGTTCTAAAGCTCTTTGGGAACCGCTTGCGTAGCCCCACACAAAGTGGGGGCTGCAGGCTTTCCTTCTGCCTTCAACCTCAGATGCACGCTTTTCCACATGGCGTCACGCCAGGCACAAAAATGGCCATATGTCTGGAGGTTGGTCCCACGCCCAAAGAGCCAGCACGGAAAACTATGCCTTGTTCTAAAGCTCTTTGGGAACGGCTTGCGTAGCCCCACACACCTGGGGGCTGCAGGCTTTCCTGCTGCCTTCAGCCTCAAAAGCACCCTTTCCCACTTGGCGCCGCGCCAGGCCCAAAAATGGCCATATGTCTGCAGACTGGTCCCACGCCCAAAGAGCCAGCAGGGAAAACTATGCCTTGTTCTAAAGCTCTTTGGGAACCGCTTGCGTAGCCCCACACAAACTGGGGGCTGCAGGCTTTTCTCGCGCTTTCAGCCTCAAAACCACCCTTTCCCACTTGGCGTCACGCCAGGCACAAAAATGGCCATATGTCTGGAGGTTGGTCCCACGCCCAAAGAGCCAGCAGGGAAAACTATGCCTTGTTCTAAAGCTCTTTGGGAACCGCTTGCGTAGCCCCACACACCTGGGGGCTGCAGGCTTTCCTGCTCTCTTCAGCCTCAAAAGCACCCTTTCCCACTTGGCGCCGCGCCAGGCCAAAAAATGGCCATATATCTGGAGACTGGTCCCACGCCCAAAGAGCCAGCAGGGAAAACTATGCCTTGTTCTAAAGCTCTTTGGGAACCGCTTGCGTAGCCCCACACACCTGGGGGCTGCAGGCTTTCCTGCTGCCTTCAGCCTCAAAAGAACCCTTTCCCACTTGGCGCCGCGCCAGGCCCAAAAATGGCCATATATCTGAAGATTGGTCCCACGCCCAAAGAGCCAGCAGGGAAAACTATGCCTTGTTCTAAAGCTCTTTGGGAACCGCTTGCGTAGCCCCACACACCTGGGGGCTGCAGGCTTTCCTGCTGCCTTCAGCCTCAAAACCACCCTTTCCTACTTGGCATCGCGCCAGGCACATAAATGGCCATATGTCTGGAGACTGGTCCCACGCCCAAAGAGCCAGCACGGAAAACTATGCCTTGTTCTAAAGCTCTTTTGGAACCGCTTGCGTAGCCCCACACACCTGGGGGCTGCAGGCTTTCCTGCTGCCTTCAGACTCAAAACCACCCTTTCCCACTTGGCGCCGCGCCAGGCCCAAAAATGGCCATATGTCTGGAGACTGGTCCCACGCCCAAAGAGCCAGCAGGGAAAACTATGCCTTGTTCTAAAGCTCTTTGGGAACCGCTTGCGTAGCCCCACACACCTGGGGGCTGCAGGCTTTCCTGCTGCCTTCAGCCTCAAAAGAACCCTTTCCCACTTGGCGCCGCGCCAGGCCCAAAAATGGCCATATATCTGAAGATTGGTCCCACGCCCAAAGAGCCAGCAGGGAAAACTATGCCTTGTTCTAAAGCTCTTTGGGAACCGCTTGCGTAGCCCCACACACCTGGGGGCTGCAGGCTTTCCTGCTGCCTTCAGCCTCAAAACCACCCTTTCCCACTTGGCTCCGCGCCAGGCCCAAAAATGGCCATATGTCTGGAGACTGGTCCCACGCCCAAAGAGCCAGCAGGGAAAACTATTCCTTGTTCTAAAGCTCTTTGGGAACCGCTTGCGTAGCCCCACACACCTGGGGGCTGCAGGCTTTCCTGCTGCCTTCAGACTCAAAACCACCCTTTCCCACTTGGCGCCGCGCCAGGCCCAAAAATGGCCATATGTCTGGAGACTGGTCCCTTTCCCAAAGAGCCAGCAGGGAAAACTATGCCTTGTTCTAAAGCTCCTTGGGAACCGCTTGCGTAGTCCCACACACCTGGGGGCTGCAGGCTTTCCTGCTGCCTTCAGCCTCAAAACCACCCTTTCCCAAATGGCGCCACACCAGGCACAAAAATGGCCATATGTCTGGAGTTTGGTCCCACGCCCAAAGAGCCAGCAGGGAAAACTATGCCTTGTTCTAAAGCTCTTTGGGAACGGCTTGCGTAGCCCCACACACCTGGGGGCTGCAGGCTTTCCTGCTGCCTTCAGACTCAAAACCACCCTTTCCCACTTGGCCCCGCGCCAGGCACAAAAATGGCCATATGTCAGGAGACTGGTCCCACGCCCAAAGAGCCAGCAGGGAAAACTATGCCTTGTTCTAAAGCTCTTTGGGAACCGCTTGCGTAGCCCCACACACCTGGGGGCTGCAGGCTTTCCTGCTGCCTTCAGCCTCAAAAGAACCCTTTCCCACTTGGCGCCGCGCCAGGCCCAAAAATGGCCATATATCTGAAGATTGGTCCCACGCCCAAAGAGCCAGCAGGGAAAACTATGCCTTGTTCTAAAGCTCTTTGGGAACCGCTTGCGTAGCCCCACACACCTGGGGGCTGCAGGCTTTCCTGCTGCCTTCAGCCTCAAAACCACCCTTTCCTACTTGGCATCGCGCCAGGCACATAAATGGCCATATGTCTGGAGACTGGTCCCACGCCCAAAGAGCCAGCACGGAAAACTATGCCTTGTTCTAAAGCTCTTTTGGAACCGCTTGCGTAGCCCCACACACCTGGGGGCTGCAGGCTTTCCTGCTGCCTTCAGACTCAAAACCACCCTTTCCCACTTGGCGCCGCGCCAGGCCCAAAAATGGCCATATGTCTGGAGACTGGTCCCACGCCCAAAGAGCCAGCAGGGAAAACTATGCCTTGTTCTAAAGCTCTTTGGGAACCGCTTGCGTAGCCCCACACACCTGGGGGCTGCAGGCTTTCCTGCTGCCTTCAGCCTCAAAAGAACCCTTTCCCACTTGGCGCCGCGCCAGGCCCAAAAATGGCCATATATCTGAAGATTGGTCCCACGCCCAAAGAGCCAGCAGGGAAAACTATGCCTTGTTCTAAAGCTCTTTGGGAACCGCTTGCGTAGCCCCACACACCTGGGGGCTGCAGGCTTTCCTGCTGCCTTCAGCCTCAAAACCACCCTTTCCCACTTGGCTCCGCGCCAGGCCCAAAAATGGCCATATGTCTGGAGACTGGTCCCACGCCCAAAGAGCCAGCAGGGAAAACTATTCCTTGTTCTAAAGCTCTTTGGGAACCGCTTGCGTAGCCCCACACACCTGGGGGCTGCAGGCTTTCCTGCTGCCTTCAGACTCAAAACCACCCTTTCCCACTTGGCGCCGCGCCAGGCCCAAAAATGGCCATATGTCTGGAGACTGGTCCCTTTCCCAAAGAGCCAGCAGGGAAAACTATGCCTTGTTCTAAAGCTCCTTGGGAACCGCTTGCGTAGTCCCACACACCTGGGGGCTGCAGGCTTTCCTGCTGCCTTCAGCCTCAAAACCACCCTTTCCCAAATGGCGCCACACCAGGCACAAAAATGGCCATATGTCTGGAGTTTGGTCCCACGCCCAAAGAGCCAGCAGGGAAAACTATGCCTTGTTCTAAAGCTCTTTGGGAACGGCTTGCGTAGCCCCACACACCTGGGGGCTGCAGGCTTTCCTGCTGCCTTCAGACTCAAAACCACCCTTTCCCACTTGGCCCCGCGCCAGGCACAAAAATGGCCATATGTCAGGAGACTGGTCCCACGCCCAAAGAGCCAGCAGGGAAAACTATGCCTTGTTCTAAAGCTCTTTGGGAACCGCTTGCGTAGCCCAACACACCTGGGGGCTGCAGGCTTTCCAGCTGCCTTCAGACTCAAAACCACCCTTTCCCACTTGGCATCGCGCCAGGCCCAAAAATGGCCATATATCTGGAGTTTGGTCCCACGCCCAAAGAGCCAGCAGGGAAAACTATGCCTTGTTCTAAAGCTCCTTGGGAATGGCTTGCGTAGCCCCACACACCTGGGGGCTGCAGGCTTTCCTGCTCTCTTCAGCCTCAAAGAACCCTTTCCCACTTGGCGCCGCGCCAGGCACAAAAATGGCCATATATCTGGAGGCTGGTCCCACGCCCAAAGAGCCAGCAGGGAAAACTATGCCTTGTTCTAAAGCTCTTTGGGAACCGCTTGCGTAGCCCCACAGACCTGGGGGCTGCAGGCTTTCCTGCTCTCTTCAGCCTCAAAAGAAACCTTTCGCAATTGGCGCCGCGCCAGGCCCAAAAATGGCCATATGTCTGGAGACTGGTCCCACGCCCAAAGAGCCAGCAGGGAAAACTATGCCTTGTTCTAAAGCTCTTTGGGAACCGCTTGCGTAGCCCCACACACCTGGGGGCTGCAGGCTTTCCTGCTGCCTTCAGCCTCAAAACCACCCTTTCCCACTTGGTGCAGCGCCAGGCACAAAAATGGCCATATTTCTGGAGACTGGTCCCACGCCCAAAGAGCCAGCAGGGAAAACTATGCCTTGTTTTAAAGCTCTTTGGGAAACACTTGCGTAGCCCCACACACCTGGGGGCTGCAGGCTTTCCTGCTGCCTTCAGCCTCAAAACCACCCTTTCCCACTTGGCGTAACGCCAGGCCCAAAAATGGCCATATATCTGGAGACTGGTCCCACGCCCAAAGAGCCAGCAGGGAAAACTATGCCTTGTTCTAAAGCTCTTTGGGAACCGCTTGCGTAGCCCCACACAAACTGGGGGCTGCAGGCTTTCCTTCTGCCTTCAAACTCAGATGCACCCTTTTCCACATGGCGTCACGCCAGACACAAAAATGGCCATATGTCTGGAGGTTGGTCCCACGCCCAAAGAGCCAGCAGGGAAAACTATGCCTTGTTCTAAAGCTCTTTGGGAACGGCTTGCGTAGCCCCACACACCTGGGGGCTGCAGGCTTTCCTGCTGCCTTCAGCCTCAAAAGAACCCTTTCCCACTTGGCGCCGCGCAGGCCCAAAAATGGCCATATGTCTGCAGACTGGTCTGACGCCCAAAGAGCCAGCAGGGAAAACTATGCCTTGTTCTAAAGCTCTTTGGGAACCGCTTGCGTAGCCCCACACACCTGGGGGCTGCAGTCTTTCCTGCTGCCTTCAGCCTCAAAACAACCCTTTCCCACTTGGCGCTGCGCCAGGCACAAAAATGGCCATATATCTGGAGACTGGTCCCACGCCCAAAGAGCCAGCAGGGAAAACTATGCCTTGTTCTAAAGCTCTTTGGGAACCGCTTGCGTAGCCCCACACACCTGGGGGCTGCAGGCTTTCCTGTTGCCTTCAGCCTCAAAACCACCCTTTCCCACTTGGTCCAGCGCCAGGCACAAAAGTGGCCATATTTCTGGAGACTGGTCCCTTTCCCAAACAGCCAGCAGGGAAAACTATGCCTTGTTCTAAAGCTCTTTGGGAACCGCTTGCGTAGCCCCACACACCTGGGGGCTGCAGGCTTTCCTGCTGCCTTCAGCCTCAAAACCACCCTTTCCCACTTGGCCCCGCGCCAGGCCCAAAAATGGCCATATGTCTGGAGACTGGTCCCACGCCCAAAGAGCCAGCAGGGAAAACTATGCCTTGTTCTAAAGCTCTTTGGGAACCGCTTGCGTAGCCCCACACACCTGGGGGCTGCAGGCTTTCCTGCTCTCTTCAGCCTCAAAAGCACCCTTTCCCACTTGGCGCCGCGCCAGGCCAAAAAATGGCCATATGTCTGGAGACTGGTCCCACGCCCAAAGAGCCAGCAGGGAAAACTATGCCTTGTTCTAAAGCTCTTTGGGAACCGCTTGCGTAGCCCCACACACCTGGGGACTGCAGGCTTTCCTGCTGCCTTCAGCCTCAAAACCACCCTTTCCCACTTGGCCCCGCGCCAGGCACAAAAATGGCCATATGTCTGGAGGTTGGTCCCACGCCAAAGAACCAGCAGGGAAAACTATGCCTTGTTCTAAAGCTCTTTGGGAACCGCTTGCGTAGCCCCACACACCTGGGGGCTGCAGGCTTTCCTGCTGCCTTCAGCCTCAAAACCACCCTTTCCCACTTGGCGTCACGCCAGGCACAAAAATGGCCATATATCTGGAGACTGGTCCCACGCCCAAAGAGCCAGCAGGGAAAACTATGCCTTGTTCTAAAGCTCTTTGGGAACCGCTTGCGTAGCCCCACACACCTGGGGGCTGCAGGCTTTCCTGCTGCCTTCAGCCTCAAAAGAACCCTTTCCCACTTGGCGCCGCGTCAGGCCCAAAAATGGCCATATATCTGAAGATTGGTCCCACGCCCAAAGAGCCAGCAGGGAAAACTATGCCTTGTTCTAAAGCTCTTTGGGAACCGCTTGCGTAGCCCCACACACCTGGGGGCTGCAGGCTTTCCTGCTGCCTTCAGCCTCAAAACCACCCTTTCCTACTTGGCATCGCGCCAGGCACATAAATGGCCATATGTCTGGAGACTGGTCCCACGCCCAAAGAGCCAGCACGGAAAACTATGCCTTGTTCTAAAGCTCTTTTGGAACCGCTTGCGTAGCCCCACACACCTGGGGGCTGCAGGCTTTCCTGCTGCCTTCAGACTCAAAACCACCCTTTCCCACTTGGCGCCGCGCCAGGCCCAAAAATGGCCATATGTCTGGAGACTGGTCCCACGCCCAAAGAGCCAGCAGGGAAAACTATGCCTTGTTCTAAAGCTCTTTGGGAACCGCTTGCGTAGCCCCACACACCTGGGGGCTGCAGGCTTTCCTGCTGCCTTCAGCCTCAAAAGAACCCTTTCCCACTTGGCGCCGCGCCAGGCCCAAAAATGGCCATATATCTGAAGATTGGTCCCACGCCCAAAGAGCCAGCAGGGAAAACTATGCCTTGTTCTAAAGCTCTTTGGGAACCGCTTGCGTAGCCCCACACACCTGGGGGCTGCAGGCTTTCCTGCTGCCTTCAGCCTCAAAACCACCCTTTCCCACTTGGCTCCGCGCCAGGCCCAAAAATGGCCATATGTCTGGAGACTGGTCCCACGCCCAAAGAGCCAGCAGGGAAAACTATTCCTTGTTCTAAAGCTCTTTGGGAACCGCTTGCGTAGCCCCACACACCTGGGGGCTGCAGGCTTTCCTGCTGCCTTCAGACTCAAAACCACCCTTTCCCACTTGGCGCCGCGCCAGGCCCAAAAATGGCCATATGTCTGGAGACTGGTCCCTTTCCCAAAGAGCCAGCAGGGAAAACTATGCCTTGTTCTAAAGCTCCTTGGGAACCGCTTGCGTAGTCCCACACACCTGGGGGCTGCAGGCTTTCCTGCTGCCTTCAGCCTCAAAACCACCCTTTCCCAAATGGCGCCACACCAGGCACAAAAATGGCCATATGTCTGGAGTTTGGTCCCACGCCCAAAGAGCCAGCAGGGAAAACTATGCCTTGTTCTAAAGCTCTTTGGGAACGGCTTGCGTAGCCCCACACACCTGGGGGCTGCAGGCTTTCCTGCTGCCTTCAGACTCAAAACCACCCTTTCCCACTTGGCCCCGCGCCAGGCACAAAAATGGCCATATGTCAGGAGACTGGTCCCACGCCCAAAGAGCCAGCAGGGAAAACTATGCCTTGTTCTAAAGCTCTTTGGGAACCGCTTGCGTAGCCCAACACACCTGGGGGCTGCAGGCTTTCCAGCTGCCTTCAGACTCAAAACCACCCTTTCCCACTTGGCATCGCGCCAGGCCCAAAAATGGCCATATATCTGAAGATTGGTCCCACGCCCAAAGAGCCAGCAGGGAAAACTATGCCTTGTTCTAAAGCTCCTTGGGAATGTCTTGCGTAGCCCCACACACCTGGGGGCTGCAGGCTTTCCTGCTCTCTTCAGCCTCAAAGAACCCTTTCCCACTTGGCGCCGCGCCAGGCCGAAAAATGGCCATATATCTGGAGGCTGGTCCCACGCCCAAAGAGCCAGCAGGGAAAACTATGCCTTGTTCTAAAGCTCTTTGGGAACCGCTTGCGTAGCCCCACAGACCTGGGGGCTGCAGGCTTTCCTGCTCTCTTCAGCCTCAAAAGAAACCTTTCGCAATTGGCGCCGCGCCAGGCCCAAAAATGGCCATATGTCTGGAGACTGGTCCCACGCCCAAAGAGCCAGCAGGGAAAACTATGCCTTGTTCTAAAGCTCTTTGGGAACCGCTTGCGTAGCCCCACACACCTGGGGGCTGCAGGCTTTCCTGCTGCCTTCAGCCTCAAAACCACCCTTTCCCACTTGGTGCAGCGCCAGGCACAAAAATGGCCATATTTCTGGAGACTGGTCCCACGCCCAAAGAGCCAGCAGGGAAAACTATGCCTTGTTCTAAAGCTCTTTGGGAACCACTTTCGTGGCCCCACAGACCTGCGGGCTGCAGGCTTTCCTGCTGCCTTCAGCCTCAAAACCACCCTTTCCCACTTGGCGTAACGCCAGGCCCAAAAATGGCCATATATCTGGAGACTGGTCCCACGCCCAAAGAGCCAGCAGGGAAAACTATGCCTTGTTCTAAAGCTCTTTGGGAACCGCTTGCGTAGCCCCACACAAACTGGGGGCTGCAGGCTTTCCTTCTGCCTTCAAACTCAGATGCACCCTTTTCCACATGGCGTCACGCCAGACACAAAAATGGCCATATGTCTGGAGGTTGGTCCCACGCCCAAAGAGCCAGCAGGGAAAACTATGCCTTGTTCTAAAGCTCTTTGGGAACGGCTTGCGTAGCCCCACACACCTGGGGGCTGCAGGCTTTCCTGCTGCCTTCAGCCTCAAAACCACCCTTTCCCACTTGGCGCCGCGCAGGCCCAAAAATGGCCATATGTCTGCAGACTGGTCCGACGCCCAAAGAGCCAGCAGGGAAAACTATGCCTTGTTCTAAAGCTCTTTGGGAACCGCTTGCGTAGCCCCACACACCTGGGGGCTGCAGGCTTTCCTGCTGCCTTCAGCCTCAAAACAACCCTTTCCCACTTGGCGCTGCGCCAGGCCCAAAAATGGCCATATATCTGGAGACTGGTCCCACGCCCAAAGAGCCAGCAGGGAAAACTATGCCTTGTTCTAAAGCTCTTTGGGAACCGCTTGCGTAGCCCCACACACCTGGGGGCTGCAGGCTTTCCTGTTGCCTTCAGCCTCAAAACCACCCTTTCCCACTTGGTCCAGCGCCAGGCACAAAAGTGGCCATATTTCTGGAGACTGGTCCCTTTCCCAAACAGCCAGCAGGGAAAACTATGCCTTGTTCTAAAGCTCTTTGGGAACCACTTGCGTGGACCCACAGACCTGCGGGCTGCAGGCTTTCCTGCTGCCTTCAGCCTCAAAACCACCCTTTCCCACTTGGCGTCACGCCAGGCACAAAAATGGCCATATATCTGGAGACTGGTCCCACGCCCAAAGAGCCAGCAGGGAAAACTATGCCTTGTTCTAAAGCTCTTTGGGAACCGCTTGCGTAGCCCCACACAAACTGGGGGCTGCAGGCTTTCCTTCTGCCTTCAACCTCAGATGCACGCTTTTCCACATGGCGTCACGCCAGGCACAAAAATGGCCATATGTCTGGAGGTTGGTCCCACGCCCAAAGAGCCAGCAGGGAAAACTATGCCTTGTTCTAAAGCTCTTTGGGAACGGCTTGCGTAGCCCCACACACCTGGGGGCTGCAGGCTTTCCTGCTGCCTTCAGCCTCAAAAGCACCCTTTCCCACTTGGCGCCGCGCCAGGCCCAAAAATGGCCATATGTCTGCAGACTGGTCCCACGCCCAAAGAGCCAGCAGGGAAAACTATGCCTTGTTCTAAAGCTCTTTGGGAACCGCTTGCGTAGCCCCACACAAACTGGGGGCTGCAGGCTTTTCTCGCGCTTTCAGCCTCAAAACCACCCTTTCCCACTTGGCGCTGCGCCAGGCACAAAAATGGCCATATGTCTGGAGGTTGGTCCCACGCCCAAAGAGCTAGAAGGGAAAAGTATGCCTTGTTCTAAAGCTCTTCGGGAAACGCTTGCGTAGCCCCACAGACCTGCGGGCTGCAGGCTTTCCTGCTGCCTTCAGCCTCAAAACCACCCTTTCCCACTTGGCCCCGCACCAGGCCGAAAATTGGCCATATCTCTGGAGACTGGTCCCACGCCCAAAGAGCCAGCAGGGAAAACTATGCCTTGTTCTAAAGCTCTTTGGGAACCGCTTGCGTAGCCCCACACACCTGGGGGCTGCAGGCTTTCCTGCTCTCTTCAGCCTCAAAACCACCCTTTCCCACTTGGCATCGCGCCAGGCCCAAAAATGGCCATATATCTGGAGTTTGGTCCCATGCACAAAGAGCCAGCAGGGAAAACTATGCCTTGTTCTAAAGCTCTTTGGGAACCGCTTGCGTAGCCCCACACACCTGGGGGCTGCAGGCTTTCCTGCTGCCTTCAGACTCAAAACCACCCTTTCCCACTTGGCATCGCGCCAGGCCCAAAAATGGCCATATATCTGGAGTTTGGTCCCACGCCCAAAGAGCCAGCAGGGAAAACTATGCCTTGTTCTAAAGCTCTTTGGGAACCGCTTGCGTAGCCACACACACCTGGGGGCTGCAGGCTTTCCTGCTGCCTTCAGCCTCAAAACCCCCCTTTCCCACTTGGCGCTGCGCCAGGCCCAAAAATGGCCATATGTCTGGAGACTGGTCCCACGCCCAAAGAGCCAGCAGGGAAAACTATGCCTTGTTCTAAAGCTCTTTGGGAACCGCTTGCGTAGCCCCACACACCTGGGGGCTGCAGGCTTTCCTGCTCTCTTCAGCCTCAAAACCACCCTTTCCCACTTGGCGCCGCACCAGGCCCAAAAATGGCCATATATCTGGAGACTGGTCCCACGCCCAAAGAGCCAGCAGGGAAAACTATGCCTTGTTCTAAAGCTCTTTGGGAACCGTTTGCGTAGCCCCACAAACCTGGGGGCTGCAGGATTTCCTGCTGCCTTCAGCCTCAAAAGCACCCTTTCCCACTTGGCGCCGCGCCAGGCACAAAAATGGCCATATGTCTGGAGACTGGTCCCACGCCCAAAGAGCCAGCAGGGAAAACTATGCCTTGTTCTAAAGCTCTTTGGGAACCGCTTGCGTAGCCCCACACACCTGTAGGCTGCACGCTTTCCTGCTGCCTTCAGCCTCAAAACCACCCTTTTCCACATGGCGTCACGCCAGGCACAAAAATGGCCATATGTCTGGAGGTTGGTCCCACGCCCAAAGAGCCAGCAGGGAAAACTATGCCTTGTTCTAAAGCTCTTTGGGAACCGCTTGCGTAGCCCCACACACCTGGGGGCTGCAGGCTTTCCTGCTGCCTTCAGCCTCAAAACAACCCTTTTCCACATGGCGTCAGCCAGGCACAAAAATGGCCATATGTCTGGAGACTGGTCCCACGCCCAAAGAGCCAGCAGGGAAAACTATGCCTTCTTCTAAAGCTCTTTGGGAACCGCTTGCGTAGCCCCACAGACCTGGGGGCTGCAGGCTTTTCTCGCGCTTTCAGCCTCAAAACCACCCTTTCCCACTTGGCATCGCGCCAGGCCCAAAAATGGCCATATATCTGGAGTTTGGTCCCACGCAGAAAGAGCCAGCAGCGAAAACTATGCCTTGTTCTAAAGCTCTTTGGGAACCGCTTGCGTAGCCCCACACACCTGGGGGCTGCAGGCTTTCCTGCTCTCTTCAGCCTCAGAAGAACCCTTTCGCACTTGGCGCCGCGCCAGGACCAAAAATGGCCATATGTCTGGAGACTGGTCCGACGCCCAAAGAGCCAGCAGGGAAAACTATGCCTTGTTCTAAAGCTCTTTGGGAACCGCTTGCGTAGCCCCACACACCTGGGGGCTGCAGGCTTTCCTGCTGCCTTCAGCCTCAAAACAACCCTTTCCCACTTGGCGCTGCGCCAGGCACAAAAATGGCCATATATCTGGAGACTGGTCACACGCCCAAAGAGCCAGCAGGGAAAACTATGCCTTGTTCTAAAGCTCTTTGGGAACCGCTTGCGTAGCCCCACACACCTGGGGGCTGCAGGCTTTCCTGCTGCCTTCAGCCTCAAAACCACCCTTTCCCACTTGGTGCAGCGCCAGGCACAGAAGTGGCCATATTTCTGGAGACTGGTCCCTTTCCCAAACAGCCAGCAGGGAAAACTATGCCTTGTTCTAAAGCTCTTTGGGAACCACTTGCGTGGCCCCACAGACCTGCGGGCTGCAGGCTTTCCTGCTGCCTTCAGCCTCAAAACCACCCTTTCCCACTTGGCGTCACGCCAGGCACAAAAATGGCCATATATCTGGAGACTGGTCCCACGCCCAAAGAGCCAGCAGGGAAAACTATGCCTTGTTCTAAAGCTCTTTGGGAACCGCTTGCGTAGCCCCACACAAACTGGGGGCTGCAGGCTTTCCTTCTGCCTTCAACCTCAGATGCACCCTTTTCCACATGGCGTCACGCCAGGCACAAAAATGGCCATATATCTGGAGACTGGTCCCACGCCCAAAGAGCCAGCAGGGAAAACTATGCCTTGTTCTAAAGCTCTTTGGGAACCGTTTGCGTAGCCCCACAAACCTGGGGGCTGCAGGATTTCCTGCTGCCTTCAGCCTCAAAAGCACCCTTTCCCACTTGGCGCCGCGCCAGGCACAAAAATGGCCATATGTCTGGAGACTGGTCCCACGCCCAAAGAGCCAGCAGGGAAAACTATGCCTTGTTCTAAAGCTCTTTGGGAACCGCTTGCGTAGCCCCACACACCTGTAGGCTGCACGCTTTCCTGCTGCCTTCAGCCTCAAAACCACCCTTTTCCACATGGCGTCACGCCAGGCACAAAAATGGCCATATGTCTGGAGGTTGGTCCCACGCCCAAAGAGCCAGCAGGGAAAACTATGCCTTGTTCTAAAGCTCTTTGGGAACCGCTTGCGTAGCCCCACACACCTGGGGGCTGCAGGCTTTCCTGCTGCCTTCAGCCTCAAAACAACCCTTTTCCACATGGCGTCAGCCAGGCACAAAAATGGCCATATGTCTGGAGACTGGTCCCACGCCCAAAGAGCCAGCAGGGAAAACTATGCCTTCTTCTAAAGCTCTTTGGGAACCGCTTGCGTAGCCCCACAGACCTGGGGGCTCTAGGCTTTTCTCGCGCTTTCAGCCTCAAAACCACCCTTTCCCACTTGGCATCGCGCCAGGCCCAAAAATGGCCATATATCTGGAGTTTGGTCCCACGCCGAAAGAGCCAGAAGGGAAAACTATGCCTTGTTCTAAAGCTCTTTGGGAACCGCTTGCGTAGCCCCACACACCTGGGGGCTGCAGGCTTTCCTGCTCTCTTCAGCCTCAGAAGAACCCTTTCGCACTTGGCGCCGCGCCAGGACCAAAAATGGCCATATGTCTGGAGACTGGTCCGACGCCCAAAGAGCCAGCAGGGAAAACTATGCCTTGTTCTAAAGCTCTTTGGGAACCGCTTGCGTAGCCCCACACACCTGGGGGCTGCAGGCTTTCCTGCTGCCTTCAGCCTCAAAACAACCCTTTCCCACTTGGCGCTGCGCCAGGCACAAAAATGGCCATATGTCTGGAGACTGGTCCCACGCCCAAAGAGCCAGCAGGGAAAACTATGCCTTGTTCTAAAGCTCTTTGGGAACCGCTTGCGTAGCCCCACACACCTGGGGGCTGCAGGCTTTCCTGCTGCCTTCAGCCTCAAAACCACCCTTTCCAACTTGGTGCAGCGCCAGGCACAGAAGTGGCCATATTTCTGGAGACTGGTCCCTTTCCCAAACAGCCAGCAGGGAAAACTATGCCTTGTTCTAAAGCTCTTTGGGAACCACTTGCGTGGCCCCACAGACCTGCGGGCTGCAGGCTTTCCTGCTGCCTTCAGCCTCAAAACCACCCTTTCCCACTTGGTCCAGCGCCAGGCACAAAAGTGGCCATATTTCTGGAGACTGGTCCCACGCCCAAAGAGCCAGCAGGGAAAACTATGCCTTGTTCTAAAGCTCTTTGGGAACCGCTTGCGTAGCCCCACACAAACTGGGGGCTGCAGGCTTTCCTTCTGCCTTCAACCTCAGATGCACCCTTTTCCACATGGCGTCACGCCAGGCACAAAAATGGCCATATGTCTGGAGGTTGGTCCCACGCCCAAAGAGCCAGCAGGGAAAACTATGCCTTGTTCTAAAGCTCTTTGGGAACGGCTTGCGTAGCCCCACACACCTGGGGGCTGCAGGCTTTCCTGCTGCCTTCAGCCTCAAAACCACCCTTTCCCACTTGGCGCCGCGCCAGGCCCAAAAATGGCCATATGTCTGCAGACTGGTCCCACGCCCAAAGAGCCAGCAGGGAAAACTATGCCTTGTTCTAAAGCTCTTTGGGAACCGCTTGCGTAGCCCCACACAAACTGGGGGCTGCAGGCTTTTCTCGCGCTTTCAGCCTCAAAACCACCCTTTCCCACTTGGCGCTGCGCCAGGCACAAAAATGGCCATATGTCTGGAGGTTGGTCCCACGCCCAAAGAGCTAGAAGGGAAAAGTATGCCTTGTTCTAAAGCTCTTCGGGAAACGCTTGCGTAGCCCCACAGACCTGGGGGCTGCAGGCTTTCCTGCTGCCTTCAGCCTCAAAACCACCCTTTCCCACTTGGCGCCGCACCAGGCCCAAAAATGGCCATATCTCTGGAGACTGGTCCCACGCCCAAAGAGCCAGCAGGGAAAACTATGCCTTGTTCTAAAGCTCTTTGGGAACCGCTTGCGTAGCCCCACACACCTGGGGGCTGCAGGCTTTCCTGCTGCCTTCAGCCTCAAAACCCCCCTTTCCCACTTGGCGCTGCGCCAGGCCCAAAAATGGCCATATGTCTGGAGACTGGTCCCACGCCCAAAGAGCCAGCAGGGAAAACTATGTCTTGTTCTAAAGCTCTTTGGGAACCGCTTGCGTAGCCCCACACACCTGGGGGCTGCAGGCTTTCCTGCTCTCTTCAGCCTCAAAACCACCCTTTCCCACTTGGCGCCGCACCAGGCCCAAAAATGGCCATATATCTGGAGACTGGTCCCACGCCCAAAGAGCCAGCAGGGAAAACTATGCCTTGTTCTAAAGCTCTTTGGGAACCGTTTGCGTAGCCCCACAAACCTGGGGGCTGCAGGCTTTCCTGCTGCCTTCAGCCTCAAAAGCACCCTTTCCCACTTGGCGCCGCGCCAGGCCCAAAAATGGCCATATGTCTGGAGACTGGTCCCACGCCCAAAGAGCCAGCAGGGAAAACTATGCCTTGTTCTAAAGCTCTTTGGGAACCGCTTGCGTAGCCCCACACACCTGTAGGCTGCACGCTTTCCTGCTGCCTTCAGCCTCAAAACCACCCTTTTCCACATGGCGTCACGCCAGGCACAAAAATGGCCATATGTCTGGAGGTTGGTCCCACGCTCAAAGAGCCAGCAGGGAAAACTATGCCTTGTTCTAAAGCTCTTTGGGAACCGCTTGCGTAGCCCCACACACCTGGGGGCTGCAGGCTTTCCTGCTCTCTTCAACCTCAAAAGAACCCTTTCCCACTTGGCTCCGCGCCAGGCCCAAAAATGGCCATATGTCTGGAGACTGGTCCCACGCCCAAAGAGCCAGCAGGGAAAACTATGCCTTGTTCTAAAGCTCTTTGGGAACCGCTTGCGTGGCCCCACAGACCTGGGGGCTACAGGCTTTCCTGCTGCCTTCAACCTCAGAACAACCCTTTTCCACATGGCGTCACGCCAGGCACAAAAATGGCCATATGTCTGGAGGGTGGTCCCACGCCCAAAGAGCCAGCAGGGAAAACTATGCCTTGTTCTAAAGCTCTTTGGGAACGGCTTGCGTAGCCCCACACACCTGGGGGCTGCAGGCTTTCCTGCTGCCTTCAGCCTCAAAACCACCCTTTCCCACTTGGCGTCGCTCCAGGCCCAAAAATGGCCATATGTCTGGAGACTGGTCCCACGCCCAAAGAGCCAGCAGGGAAAATTATGCCTTGTTCTAAAGCTCTTTGGGAACCGCTTGCGTAGCCCCACACACCTGGGGGCTGCAGGCTTTCCTGCTGCCTTCAGCCTCAAAACCACCCTTTCTTACTTGGCCCCGCGCCAGGCACAAAAATGGCCATATTTCTGGAGACTGGTCCCATGCCCAAAGAGCCAGCAGGGAAAACTATGCCTTGTTCTAAAGCTCTTTGGGAACCGCTTGCGTAGCCCCACACACCTGGGGGCTGCAGGCTTTCCTGCTGCCTTCAGACTCAAAACCACCCTTTCCCACTTGGCCCCGCGCCAGGCCCAAAAATGGCCATATATCTGGAGACTGGTCCCATGCCCAAAGAGCCAGCAGGGAAAACTATGCCTTGTTCTAAAGCTCTTTGGGAACCGCTTGCGTAGCCCCACAGACCTGCGGGCTGCAGGCTTTCCTGCTGCCTTCAGCCTCAAAACCACCCTTTCCCACTTGGCGCTGCGCCAGGCCCAAAAATTGCCATATGTCTGGAGGTTGGTCCCACGCCAAAGAGCCAGCAGGGAAAACTATGCCTTGTTCTAAAGCTCTTTGGGAACGGCTTGCGTAGCCCCACACACCTGGGGGCTGCAGGCTTTCCTGCTGCCTTCAGACTAAAAAACCACCCTTTCCCACTTGGCGTCACGCCAGGCACAAAAATGGCCATATATCTGGAGACTGGTCCCACGCCCAAAGAGCCAGCAGGGAAAACTATGCCTTGTTCTAAAGCTCTTTGGGAACCGCTTGCGTGGCCCCACAGACCTGCGGGCTGCCGGCTTTCCTGCTGCCTTCAACCTCAGAAGCACCCTTTTCCACATGGCGTCACGCCAGACACAAAAATGGCCATATGTCTGGAGACTGGTCCCACGCCCAAAGAGCCAGCAGGGAAAACTATGCCTTGTTCTAAAGCTCTTTGGGAACCGCTTGCGTAGCCCCACACACCTGGGGGCTGCAGTCTTTCCTGCTCTCTTCAGCCTCAAAAGAAACCTTTCGCAATTGGCGCCGCGCCAGGCCCAAAAATGGCCATATGTCTGGAGATTGGTCCCACGCCCAAAGAGCCAGCAGGGAAAACTATGCCTTGTTCTAAAGCTCTTTGGGAACCGCTTGCGTGGCCCCACAGACCTGGGGGCTGCAGGCATTCCTGCTGCCTTCAGCCTCAAAACCACCCTTTCCCACTTGGCGCCGCGCCAGGCCCAAAAATGGCCATATGTCTGGAGACTGGTCCCACGCCCAAAGAGCCAGCAGGGAAAACTATGCCTTGTTCTAAAGCTCTTTGGGAACCGCTTGCGTAGCCCCACACAAACTGGGGGCTGCAGGCATTTCTCGTGCTTTCAGCCTCAAAACCACCCTTTCCCACTTGGCGCCGCGCCAGGCACAAAAATGGCCATATGTCTGGAGACTGGTCCCTTTCCCAAAGAGCCAGCAGGGAAAACTATGCCTTGTTCTAAAGCTCTTTGGGAACCGCTTGCGTGGCCCCACAGACCTGCGGGCTGCAGGCTTTCCTGCTGCCTTCAGCCTCAAAACCACCCTTTCCCACTTGGCGTCACGCCAGGCACAAAAATGGCCATATGTCTGGAGGTTGGTCCCACGCCCAAAGAGCCAGCAGGGAAAACTATGCCTTGCTCTAAAGCTCTTTGGGAACCGCTTGCGTAGCCCCACACACCTGGGGGCTGCAGGCTTTCCTGCTCTCTTCAGCCTCAAAAGCACCCTTTCCCACTTGGCGCCGCGCCAGGCCCAAAAATGGCCATATGTCTGGAGACTGGTCCCACGCCCAAAGAGCCAGCAGGGAAAACTATGCCTTGTTCTAAAGCTCTTTGGGAACCGCTTGCGTAGCCCCACACACCTGGGGGCTGCAGGCTTTCCTGCTGCCTTCAGCCTCAAAACCACCCTTTCCCACATGGCGTCACGCCAGGCACAAAAATGGCCATATGTCTGGAGGTTGGTCCCACGCCCAAAGAGCCAGCAGGGAAAACTATGCCTTGTTCTAAAGCTCTTTGGGAACGGCTTGCGTAGCCCCACACACCTGGGGGCTGCAGGCTTTCCTGCTGCCTTCAGCCTCAAAACCACCCTTTCCCACATGGCGTCACGCCAGGCACAAAAATGGCCATATGTCTGGAGGTTGGTCCCACGCCCAAAGAGCCAGCAGGGAAAACTATGCCTTGTTCTAAAGCTCTTGGGGCACCGCTTGCGTAGCCCCACACACCTGGGGGCTGCAGGCTTTCCTGCTGCCTTCAGCCTCAAAACCACCCTTTTCCACATGGCGTCAGCCAGGCACAAAAATGGCCATATGTCTGGAGACTGGTCCCACGCCCAAAGAGCCAGCAGGGAAAACTATGCCTTGTTCTAAAGCTCTTTGGGAACCGCTTGCGTAGCCCCACACAAACTGGGGGCTGCAGGCTTTCCTGCTCTCTTCAGCCTCAAAACCACCCTTTCCCACTTGGCGCTGCGCCAGGCACAAAAATGGCCATATGTCTGGAGGTTGGTCCCACGCCCAAAGAGCCAGCAGGGAAAACTATGCCTTGTTCTAAAGCTCTTCGGGAAACGCTTGCGTAGCCCCACACACCTGGGGGCTGCAGGCTTTCCTGCTCTCTTCAGCCTCAGAAGAACCCTTTCGCACTTGGCGCCGCGCCAGGCCCAAAAATGGCCATATGTCTGAAGATTGGTCCCCCGCCCAAAGAGCCAGCAGGGAAAACTATGCCTTCTTCTAAAGCTCTTTGGGAACCGCTTACGTAGCCCCACACACCTGGGGGCTGCAGGCTTTCCTGCTGCCTTCAGCCTCAAAACAACCCTTTCCCACTTGGCGCTGCGCCAGGCACAAAAATGGCCATATATCTGGAGACTGGTCCCACGCCCAAAGAGCCAGCAGGGAAAACTATGCCTTGTTCTAAAGCTCTTTGGGAACGGCTTGCGTAGCCCCACACACCTGGGGGCTGCAGGCTTTCCTGCTCTCTTCAGCCTCAAAGAACCCTTTCCCACTTGGCGCCGCAGCAGGCCCAAAAATGGCCATATCTCTGGAGACTGGTCCCACGCCCAAAGAGCCAGCAGGGAAAACTATGCCTTGTTCTAAAGCTCTTTGGGAACCGCTTGCGTAGCCCCACACACCTGGGGGCTGCAGGCTTTCCTGCTCTCTTCAGCCTCAAAAGAAACCTTTCGCAATTGGCGCCGCGCCAGGCCCAAAAATGGCCATATGTCTGGAGACTGGTCCCATGCCCAAAGAGCCAGCAGGGAAAACTATGCCTTGTTCTAAAGCTCTTTGGGAACCGCTTGCGTAGCCCCACAGACCTGGGGGCTGCAGGCTTTCCTGCTGCCTTCAGCCTCAAAACCACCCTTTCCCACTTGGTGCAGCGCCAGGCACATAAATGGCCATATTTCTGGAGACTGGTCCCTTTCCCAAAGAGCCAGCAGGGAAAACTATGCCTTGTTCTAAAGCTCTTTGGGAACCACTTGCGTGGCCCCACAGACCTGCGGGCTGCAGGCTTTCCTGCTGCCTTCAGCCTCAAAACCACCCTTTCCCACTTGGCGTCACGCCAGGCACAAAAATGGCCATATATCTGGAGACTG
The DNA here is from genome assembly GCF_963924245.1 of Chroicocephalus ridibundus. NCBI lineage: Eukaryota > Metazoa > Chordata > Aves > Charadriiformes > Laridae > Chroicocephalus > Chroicocephalus ridibundus. The sequence continues at coordinate 61,992 of NW_026961450.1, read as the reverse complement.
GTCTCACGCCCAAAGAGCCAGCAGGGAAAACTATGCCTTGTTCTAAAGCTCTTTGGGAACGGCTTGCGTAGCCCCACACACCTGGGGGCTGCAGGCTTTCCTGCTGCCTTCAGCCTCAAAACCACCCTTTCCCACTTGGCGCCGCGCCAGGCCCAAAAATGGCCATATGTCTGCAGACTGGTCCCACGCCCAAAGAGCCAGCAGGGAAAACTATGCCTTGTTCTAAAGCTCTTTGGGAACCGCTTGCGTAGCCCCACACAAACTGGGGGCTGCAGGCTTTTCTCGCGCTTTCAGCCTCAAAACCACCCTTTCCCACTTGGCGCTGCGCCAGGCACAAAAATGGCCATATGTCTGGAGGTTGGTCCCACGCCCAAAGAGCTAGAAGGGAAAAGTATGCCTTGTTCTAAAGCTCTTTGGGAACCGCTTGCGTAGCCCAACACACCTGGGGGCTGCAGGCTTTCCTGCTGCCTTCAGCCTCAAAACCACCCTTTCCCACATGGCGTCACGCCAGGCCCAAAAATGGCCATATGTCTGGAGGTTGGTCCCACGCCCAAAGAGCCAGCAGGGAAAACTATGCCTTGTTCTAAAGCTCTTGGGGCACCGCTTGCGTAGCCCCACACACCTGGGGGCTGCAGGCTTTCCTGCTGCCTTCAGCCTCAAAACCACCCTTTTCCACATGGCGTCAGCCAGGCACAAAAATGGCCATATATCTGGAGACTGGTCCCACGCCCAAAGAGCCAGCAGGGAAAACTATGCCTTGTTCTAAAGCTCTTCGGGAAACGCTTGCGTAGCCCCACACACCTGGGGGCTGCAGGCTTTCCTGCTCTCTTCAGCCTCAGAAGAACCCTTTCGCACTTGGCGCCGCGCCAGGCCCAAAAATGGCCATATGTCTGAAGATTGGTCCCACGCCCAAAGAGCCAGCAGGGAAAACAATGCCTTCTTCTAAAGCTCTTTGGGAACCGCTTACGTAGCCCCACACACCTGGGGGCTGCAGGCTTTCCTGCTGCCTTCAGCCTCAAAACAACCCTTTCCCACTTGGCGCTGCGCCAGGCACAAAAATGGCCATATATCTGGAGACTGGTCCCACGCCCAAAGAGCCAGCAGGGAAAACTATGCCTTGTTCTAAAGCTCTTTGGGAACGGCTTGCGTAGCCCCACACACCTGGGGGCTGCAGGCTTTCCTGCTCTCTTCAGCCTCAAAGAACCCTTTCCCACTTGGCGCCGCAGCAGGCCCAAAAATGGCCATATCTCTGGAGACTGGTCCCACGCCCAAAGAGCCAGCAGGGAAAACTATGCCTTGTTCTAAAGCTCTTTGGGAACCGCTTGCGTAGCCCCACACACCTGGGGGCTGCAGGCTTTCCTGCTCTCTTCAGCCTCAAAAGAAACCTTTCGCAATTGGCGCCGCGCCAGGCCCAAAAATGGCCATATGTCTGGAGACTGGTCCCACGCCCAAAGAGCCAGCAGGGAAAACTATGCCTTGTTCTAAAGCTCTTTGGGAACCGCTTGCGTAGCCCCACAGACCTGGGGGCTGCAGGCTTTCCTGCTGCCTTCAGCCTCAAAACCACCCTTTCCCACTTGGTGCAGCGCCAGGCACATAAATGGCCATATTTCTGGAGACTGGTCCCTTTCCCAAAGAGCCAGCAGGGAAAACTATGCCTTGTTCTAAAGCTCTTTGGGAACCACTTGCGTGGCCCCACAGACCTGCGGGCTGCAGGCTTTCCTGCTGCCTTCAGCCTCAAAACCACCCTTTCCCACTTGGCGTCACGCCAGGCACAAAAATGGCCATATATCTGGAGACTGGTCTCACGCCCAAAGAGCCAGCAGGGAAAACTATGCCTTGTTCTAAAGCTCTTTGGGAACGGCTTGCGTAGCCCCACACACCTGGGGGCTGCAGGCTTTCCTGCTGCCTTCAGCCTCAAAACCACCCTTTCCCACTTGGCGCCGCGCCAGGCCCAAAAATGGCCATATGTCTGCAGACTGGTCCCACGCCCAAAGAGCCAGCAGGGAAAACTATGCCTTGTTCTAAAGCTCTTTGGGAACCGCTTGCGTAGCCCCACACAAACTGGGGGCTGCAGGCTTTTCTCGCGCTTTCAGCCTCAAAACCACCCTTTCCCACTTGGCGCTGCGCCAGGCACAAAAATGGCCATATGTCTGGAGGTTGGTCCCACGCCCAAAGAGCTAGAAGGGAAAAGTATGCCTTGTTCTAAAGCTCTTCGGGAAACGCTTGCGTAGCCCCACACACCTGGGGGCTGCAGGCTTTCCTGCTGCCTTCAGCCTCAAAAGCACCCTTTCCCACTTGGCGCCGCGCCAGGCCGAAAAATGGCCATATCTCTGGAGACTGGTCCCACGCCCAAAGAGCCAGCAGGGAAAACTATGCCTTGTTCTAAAGCTCTTTGGGAACCGCTTGCGTAGCCCCACAGACCTGCGGGCTGCAGGCTTTCCTGCTGCCTTCAGACTCAAAACCACCCTTTCCCACTTGGCATCGCGCCAGGCCCAAAAATGGCCATATATCTGGAGTTTGGTCCCACGCCCAAAGAGCCAGCAGGGAAAACTATGCCTTGTTCTAAAGCCCTTTGGGAACCGCTTGCGTAGCCCCACACACCTGGGGGCTGCAGGCTTTCCTGCTGCCTTCAGCCTCAAAACCCCCCTTTCCCACTTGGCGCTGCGCCAGGCCCAAAAATGGCCATATGTCTGGAGATTGGTCCCACGCCCAAAGAGCCAGCAGGGAAAACTATGCCTTGTTCTAAAGCTCTTTGGGAACCGTTTGCGTAGCCCCACAGACCTGGGGGCTGCAGGCTTTCCTGCTGCCTTCAGCCTCAAAACCACCCTTTCCCACATGGCGTCACGCCAGGCACAAAAATGGCCATATGTCTGGAGGTTGGTCCCACGCCCAAAGAGCCAGCAGGGAAAACTATGCCTTGTTCTAAAGCTCTTGGGGCACCGCTTGCGTAGGCCACACACCTGGGGGCTGCAGGCTTTCCTGCTGCCTTCAACCTCAAAACCACCCTTTTCCACATGGCGTCAGCCAGGCACAAAAAAGGCCATATGTCTGGAGACTGGTCCCACGCCCAAAGAGCCAGCAGGGAAAACTATGCCTTGTTCTAAAGCTCTTTGGGAACCGCTTGCGTAGCCCCACACAAACTGGGGGCTGCAGGCTTTCCTGCTGCCTTCAGCCTCAAAACCACCCTTTCCCACTTGGCGCTGCGCCAGGCACAAAAATGGCCATATGTCTGGAGGTTGGTCCCACGCCCAAAGAGCTAGAAGGGAAAAGTATGCCTTGTTCTAAAGCTCTTTGGGAACCGCTTGCGTAGCCCCACACACCTGGGGGCTGCAGGCTTTCCTGCTCTCTTCAGCCTCAGAAGAACCCTTTCGCACTTGGCGCCGCGCCAGGCACAAAAATGGCCATATGTCTGAAGATTGGTCCCACGCCCAAAGAGCCAGCAGGGAAAACTATGCCTTGTTCTAAAGCTCTTTGGGAACCGCTTGCGTAGCCCCACACACCTGGGGGCTGCAGGCTTTCCTGCTGCCTTCAGCCTCAAAACAACCCTTTCCCACTTGGCGCTGCGCCAGGCACAAAAATGGCCATATATCTGGAGACTGGTCTCACGCCCAAAGAGCCAGCAGGGAAAACTATGCCTTGTTCTAAAGCTCTTTGGGAACGGCTTGCGTAGCCCCACACACCTGGGGGCTGCAGGCTTTCCTGCTCTCTTCAGCCTCAAAGAACCCTTTCCCACTTGGCGCCGCGCCATGCCGAAAAATGGCCAGATATCTGGAGACTGGTCCCACGCCCAAAGAGCCAGCAGGGAAAACTATGCCTTGTTCTAAAGCTCTTTGGGAACCGCTTGCGTAGCCCCACACACCTGGGGGCTGCAGGCTTTCCTGCTCTCTTCAGCCTCAAAAGAAACCTTTCGCAATTGGCGCCGCGCCAGGCCCAAAAATGGCCATATGTCTGGAGACTGGTCCCACGCCCAAAGAGCCAGCAGGGAAAACTATGCCTTGTTCTAAAGCTCTTTGGGAACCGCTTGCGTAGCCCCACAGACCTGGGGGCTGCAGGCTTTCCTGCTGCCTTTAGCCTCAAAACCACCCTTTCCCACTTGGTGCAGCGCCAGGCACATAAATGGCCATATTTCTGGAGACTGGTCCCTTTCCCAAAGAGCCAGCAGGGAAAACTATGCCTTGTTCTAAAGCTCTTTGGGAACCACTTGCGTGGCCCCACAGACCTGCGGGCTGCAGGCTTTCCTGCTGCCTTCAGCCTCAAAACCACCCTTTCCCACTTGGCGTCACGCCAGGCACAAAAATGGCCATATATCTGGAGACTGGTCTCACGCCCAAAGAGCCAGAAGGGAAAACTATGCCTTGTTCTAAAGCTCTTTGGGAACGGCTTGCGTAGCCCCACACACCTGGGGGCTGCAGGCTTTCCTGCTGCCTTCAGCCTCAAAACCACCCTTTCCCACTTGGCGCCGCGCCAGTCCCAAAAATGGCCATATGTCTGCAGACTGGTCCCACGCCCAAAGAGCCAGCAGGGAAAACTATGCCTTGTTCTAAAGCTCTTTGGGAACCGCTTGCGTAGCCCCACACAAACTGGGGGCTGCAGGCTTTTCTCGCGCTTTCAGCCTCAAAACCACCCTTTCCCACTTGGTGCTGCGCCAGGCACAAAAATGGCCATATGTCTGGAGGTTGGTCCCACGCCCAAAGAGCTAGAAGAGAAAAGTATGCCTTGTTCTAAAGCTCTTCGGGAAACGCTTGCGTAGCCCCACACACCTGTAGGCTGCAGGCTTTCCTGCTGCCTTCAGCCTCAAAACCACCCTTTCCCACTTCGCCCCGCGCCAGGCCGAAAAATGGCCATATCTCTGGAGACTGGTCCCACGCCCAAAGAGCCAGTAGGGAAAACTATGCCTTGTTCTAAAGCTCTTTGGGAACCGCTTGCGTAGCCCCACACACCTGGGGGCTGCAGGCTTTCCTGCTGCCTTTAGACTCAAAACCACCCTTTCCCACTTGGCATCGCGCTAGGCCCAAAAATGGCCATATATCTGGAGTTTGGTCCCACGCCCAAAGAGCCAGCAGGGAAAACTATGCCTTGTTCTAAAGCTCTTTGGGAACCGCTTGCGTAGCCCCACAGACCTGGGGGCTGCAGGCTTTCCTGCTGCCTTCAGCCTCAAAAGAACCCTTTCCCACTTCGCTCCGCGCCAGGCACAAAAATGGCCATATGTCTGGAGACTGGTCCCACGCCCAAAGAGCCAGCAGGGAAAACTATGCCTTGTTCTAAAGCTCTTTGGGAACCGCTTGCGTAGCCCCACAGACCTGCGGGCTGCAGGCTTTCCTGCTGCCTTCAACCTCAGAAGCACCCTTTTCCACATGGCGTCACGCCAGGCACAAAAATGGCCATATGTCTGGAGGTTGGTCCCACGCCCAAAGAGCCAGCAGGGAAAACTATGTCTTGTTCTAAACCTCTTTGGGAACCGCTTGCGTAGCCCCACACACCTGGGGGCTGCAGGCTTTCCTGCTGCCTTCAGACTCAAAACCACCCTTTCCCACTTGGCGCCGCGCCAGGCCCAAAAATGGCCATATGTCTGGAGACTGGTCCCACGCCCAAAGAGCCAGCAGGGAAAATTATGCCTTGTTCTAAAGCTCCTTGGGAACCACTTGCGTAGCCCCACACACCTGGGGGATGCAGGCTTTCCTGCTGCCTTCAGCCTCAAAACCACCCTTTCCCACTTGGCCCCGCGCCAGGCACAAAAATGGCCATATTTCTGGAGACTGGTCCCTTTCCCAAAGAGCCAGCAGGGAAAACTATGCCTTGTTCTAAAGCTCTTTGGGAACCGCTTGCGTAGCCCCACACACCTGGGGGCTGCAGGCTTTCCTGCTGCCTTCAGACTCAAAACCACCCTTTCCCACTTGGCCCCGCGCCAGGCCCAAAAATGGCCATATATCTGGAGACTGGTCCCATGCCCAAAGAGCCAGCAGGGAAAACTATGCCTTGTTCTAAAGCTCTTTGGGAACCGCTTGCGTAGCCCCACAGACCTGGGGGCTGCAGGCTTTCCTGCTGCCTTCAGCCTCAAAACCACCCTTTCCCACTTGGCGCTGCGCCAGGCCCAAAGATGGCCATGTATCTAGAGACTGGTCCCATGCCCAAAGAGCCAGCAGGGAAAACTATGCCTTGTTCCAAAGCTCTTTGGGAACCGCTTGCGTGGCCCCACAGACCTGCGGGCTGCCGGCTTTCCTGCTGCCTTCAACCTCAGAAGCACCCTTTTCCACATGGCGTCACGCCAGACACAAAAATGGCCATATGTCTGGAGACTGGTCCCACGCCCAAAGAGCCAGCAGGGAAAACTATGCCTTGTTCTAAAGCTCTTTGGGAACCGCTTGCGTAGCCCCACACAAACTGGGGGCTGCACTCTTTCCTGCTCTCTTCAGCCTCAAAAGAAACCTTTCGCAATTGGCGCCGCGCCAGGCCCAAAAATGGCCATATGTCTGGAGATTGGTCCCACGCCCAAAGAGCCAGCAGGGAAAACTATGCCTTGTTCTAAAGCTCTTTGGGAACCGCTTGCTTGGCCCCACAGACCTGGGGGCTGCAGGCTTTCCTGCTGCCTTCAGCCTCAAAACAACCCTTTCCCACTTGGCGCTGCGCCAGGCCCAAAAATGGCTGAACAAGGCATAGTTGTTGCAACAATCCCTGCTGGCTCTTTGGGCGTGGGACCAGTCTCCAGACATATGGCCATTTTTGTGCCTGGCGCGATGCCAAGTGGGAAAGGGTGGTTTTGAGGCTGAAGGCAGCAGGAAAGCCTGCAGCCCCCAGGTGTGTGGGGCTACGCAAACGGTTCCCAAAGAGCTTTAGAACAAGGCATAGTTTTCCCTGCTGGCTCTTTGGGCGTGGGACCAACTTCCAGACATATGGCCATTTTTGTGCCTGGCGTGACGCCAAGTGGGAAAGGGTGGTTTTGAGGCTGAAGGCAGCAGGAAAGCCTGCAGCCCCCAGGTGTGTGGGGCTACGCAAGCGGTTCCCAAAGAGCTTTAGAACAAGGCATAGTTTTCCCTGCTGGCTCTTTGGGCGTGGGACCAGTCTCCAGACATATGGCCATTTTTGGGCCTGGCGTGGCGCCATGTGGAAAAGGGTGTGCTTTTGAGGTTGAAGGCAGCAGGAAAGCCTGCAGACCCCAGGTCTGTGGGGCTACGCAAGCGGTTCTCAAAGAGCTTTAGAACAAGGCATAGTTTTCCCTGCTGGCTCTTTGGGCGTGGGACCAGTCTCCAGACATATGGCCATTTTTGGGCCTGGCGCAGCGCCAAGTGGGAAAGGGTTGTTTTGAGGCTGAAGGCAGCAGGAACGCGTGCAGCCCCCAGGTGTGTGGGGCTACGCAAGCGGTTCCCAAAGAGCTTTAGAACAAGGCATAGTTTTCCCTGCTGGCTCTTTGGGCGTGGGACAAATCTTCAGACATATGGCCATTTTTGGGCCTGGCGCGCCGCCAATTGCAAAAGGTTTCTTTTGAGGCTGAAGAGAGCAGGAAAGCCTGCAGCCCCCAGGTGTGTGGGGCTACGCAAGCGGTTCCCAAAGAGCTTTAGAACAAGGCATAGTTTTCCCTGCTGGCTCTTTGGGCGTGGGACCAAACTCCAGACATATGGCCATTTTTCTGCCTGGCGTGACGCCATGTGGAAAAGGGTGCTTTTGAGGTTGAAGGCGGCAGGAAAGCCTGCAGCCCCCAGGTGTGTGGGGCTACGCAAGCGGTTCCCAAAGAGCTTTAGAACAAGGCATAGTTTTCCCTGCTGGCTCTTTGGGCGTGGGATCAGTCTCCAGACATATGGCCATTTTTGGGCCTGGCGCGGCGCCAAGTGGGAAAGGGTGGTTTTGAGGCTGAAGGCAGCAGGAAAGCCTGCAGCCCCCAGGTGTGTGGGGCTACGCAAGCGGTTCCCAAAGAGCTTTAGAACAAGGCATAGTTTTCCCTGCTGGCTCTTTGGGCGTGGGACCAGTCTCCAGACATATGGCCATTTTTGGGCCTGGCGCGATGCCAAGTGGGAAAGGGTGGTTTTTAGAATGAAATCGCGAGAAAAGCCTGCAGCCCCCAGTTTGTGTGGGACTACGCAAGCGGTTCCCAAAGAGCTTTAGAACAAGGCATAGTTTTCCCTGCTGGCTCTTTGGGCGTGGGACCAGTCTCCAGACATATGGCCATTTTTGTGCCTGGCTCGGAGCCAATTGGGAAAGGTTGGTTTTGAGGCTGAAGAGAGCAGGAAAGCCTGCAGCCCCCAGGTGTGTGGGCCTACGCAAGCGGTTCCAAAAGAGCTTTAGAACAAGGCATAGTTTTCCCTGCTGGCTCTTTGGGCGTGGGACCAGTCTCCAGACATATGGCCATTTTTGGGCCTGGCTGACGCCATGTGGAAAAGGGTGGTTTTGAGGCTGAAGGCAGCAGGAAAGCCTGCAGCCCCCAGGTGTGTGGGGCTACGCAAGTGGTTCCCAATGAGCTTTAGAACAAGGCATAGTTTTCCCTGCTGGCTCTTTGGGCGTGGGACCAGTCTCCAGACATATGGCCATTTTTGGGCCTGGCGCGTCGCCAAGTAGGAAAGGGTGGTTTTGAGGCTGAAGGCAGCAGGAAAGCCTGCAGCCCCCAGGTGTGTGGGGCAACGCAAGCGGTTCCCAAAGAGCTTTAGAACAAGGCATAGTTTTCCCTGCTGGCTCTTTCGGCGTGGGACCAAACTCCAGACATATGGCCATTTTTGGGCCTGGCGTGACGCCAAGTGGGAAAGGGTGGTTTTGAGGCTGAAGGCAGCATGAAAGCCTGCAGCCCCCAGGTGTGTGGGGCTACGCAAGAGGTTCCCAAAGAGCTTTAGAACAAGGCATAGTTTTCCCTGCTGGCTCTTTGGGCGTGGGACCAACCTCCAGACATATGGCCATTTTTGTGCCTGGCGCAGCGCCAAGTGGGAAAGGGTGGTTTTGAGGCTGAAAGCGCGAGAAAAGCCTGCAGCCCCCAGTTTCTGTGGGGCTACGCAAGCGGTTCCCAAAGACCTTTAGAACAAGGCATAGTTTTCCCTGCTGGCTCTTTGGGCGTGGGACCAGTCTCCAGACATATGGCCATTTTTGGGCCTGGCGCGTCGCCAAGTAGGAAAGGGTGGTTTTGAGGCTGAAGGCAGCAGGAAAGCCTGCAGCCCCCAGGTGTGTGGGGCTACGCAAACGGTTCCCAAAGAGCTTTAGAACAAGGCATAGTTTTCCCTGCTGGCTCTTTGGGCGTGGGACCAACTTCCAGACATATGGCCATTTTTGTGCCTGGCGTGACGCCAAGTGGGAAAGGGTGGTTTTGAGGCTGAAGGCAGCAGGAAAGCCTGCAGCCCCCAGGTGTGTTGGGCTACGCAAGCGGTTCCCAAAGAGCTTTAGAAAAAGGCATAGTTTTCCCTGCTGCCTCTTTGGGGGTGGGACCAGTCTCCAGACATATGGCCATTTTTGGGCCTGGCGCGGCGCCATGTGGAAAAGGGTGTGCTTTTGAGGTTGAAGGCAGCAGGAAAGCCTGCAGCCCCCAGGTCTGTGGGGCTACGCAACCGGTTCTCAAAGAGCTTTAGAACAAGGCATAGTTTTCCCTGCTGGCTCTTTGGGCGTGGGACCAGTCTCCAGACATATGGCCATTTTTGGGCCTGGCGCAGCGCCAAGTGGGAAAGGGTTGTTTTGAGGCTGAAGGCAGCAGGAACGCGTGCAGCCCCCAGGTGTGTGGGGCTACGCAAGCGGCTCCCAAAGAGCTTTAGAACAAGGCATAGTTTTCCCTGCTGGCTCTTTGGGCGTGGGACAAATCTTCAGACATATGGCCATTTTTGGGCCTGGCGCGGCGCCAATTGCAAAAGGTTTCTTTTGAGGCTGAAGAGAGCAGGAAAGCCTGCAGACCCAAGGTCTGTGGGGCTACGCAAGCGGTTCCCAAAGAGCTTTAGAACAAGGCATAGTTTTCCCTGCTGGCTCTTTGGGCCTGGGACCAAACTCCAGACATATGGCCATTTTTCTGCCTGGCGTGACGCCATGTGGAAAAGGGTGCTTTTGAGGTTGAAGGCGGCAGGAAAGCCTGCAGCCCCCAGGTGTGTGGGGCTACGCAAGCGGTTCCCAAAGAGCTTTAGAACAAGGCATAGTTTTCCCTGCTGGCTCTTTCGGCGTGGGACCAAACTCCAGTCATATGGCCATTTTTGTGCCTGGCGTGACGCCAAGTGGGAAAGGGTGGTTTTGAGGCTGAAGGCAGCATGAAAGCCTGCAGCCCCCAGGTCTGTGGGGCTACGCAAGAGGTTCCCAAAGAGCTTTAGAACAAGGCATAGTTTTCCCTGCTGGCTCTTTGGGCATGGGACCAGTCTCCAGATATATGGCCATTTTTGTGCCTGGCGCAGCGCCAAGTGGGAAAGGGTGGTTTTGAGGCTGAAAGCGCGAGAAAAGCCTGCAGCCCCCAGGTGTGTGGGGCTACGCAAGCGGTTCCCAAAGAGCTTTAGAACAAGGCATAGTTTTCCCTGCTGGCTCTTTGGGCGTGGGACCAGTCTCCAGACATATGGCCATTTTTGTGCCTGGCGTGACGCCATGTGGGAAAGGGTGGTTTTGAGGCTGAAGGCAGCAGGAAAGCCTGCAGCCCCCAGGTGTGTGGGGCTACGCAAGCGGTTCCCAAAGAGCTTTAGAACAAGGCATAGTTTTCCCTGCTGGCTCTTTGGGCGTGGGACCAGTCTCTAGAAATATGGCCATTTTTTTGCCTGGCGCTATGCGAAGTGGGAAATGGTGGTTTTGAGGCTGAAGGCAGCAGGAAAGCCTGCAGCCCCCAGGTGTGTGGGGCTACGCAAGCGGTTCCCAAAGAGCTTTAGAACAAGGCATAGTTTTCCCTGCTGGCTCTTTGGGCGTGGGACCAGTCTCCAGACATATGGCCATTTTTGGGCCTGGCGCGGCGCCAAGTGGGAAAGGGTGTTTTTGAGGCTGAAAGCGCGAGAAAAGCCTGCACCCCCAGTTTCTGTGGGGCTACGCAAGCGTTTCCCAAAGAGCTTTAGAACAAGGCATAGTTTTCCCTGCTGGCTCTTTGGGCGTGGGACCAGTCTCCAGACATATGGCCATTTTTGGGCCTGGCGTGGCGCCAAGTGGGAAAGGGTGCTTTTGAGGTTGAAGGCAGCAGGAAAGCCTGCAGCCCCCAGGTGTGTGGGGCTACGCAAGCGGTTCCCAAAGAGCTTTAGAACAAGGCATAGTTTTCCCTGCTGGCTCTTTGGGCGTGGGACCAGTCTCCAGACATATGGCCATTTTTGGGCCTGGCGCGGGTCCAAGTGGGAAAGGTTGGTTTTGAGGCTGAAGGCAGCAGGAAAGCCTGCAGCCCCCAGGTGTGTGGGGCTACGCAAGCGGTTCCCAAAGAGCTTTAGAACAAGGCATAGTTTTCCCTGCTGGCTCTTTGGGCGTGGGACCAGTCTCCAGAAATATGGCCATTTTTGTGCCTGGCGCGATGCCAAGTGGGAAAGGGTGGTTTTGAGGCTGAAATCGCGAGAAAAGCCTGCAGCCCCCAGTTTGTGTGGGGCTACGCAAGCGGTTCCCAAAGAGCTTTAGAACAAGGCATAGTTTTCCCTGCTGGCTCTTTGGGCGTGGGACCAGTCTCCAGACATATGGCCATTTTTGGGCCTGGCGCGGCGCCAAGTAGGAAAGGGTGGTTTTGAGGCTGAAGGCAGCAGGAAAGCCTGCAGCCCCCAGGTGTGTGGGGCTACGCAAACGGTTCCCAAAGAGCTTTAGAACAAGGCATACTTTTCCCTGCTGGCTCTTTGGGCGTGGGACCAACTTCCAGACATATGGCCATTTTTGTGCCTGGCGTGACGCCAAGTGGGAAAGGGTGGTTTTGAGGCTGAAGGCAGCAGGAAAGCCTGCAGCCCCCAGGTGTGTGGGGCTACGCAAGCGGTTCCCAAAGAGCTTTAGAACAAGGCATAGTTTTCCCTGCTGGCTCTTTGGGCGTGGGACCAGTCTCCAGACATATGGCCATTTTTGGGCCTGGCGCGGCGCCATGTGGAAAAGGGTGTGCTTTTGAGGTTGAAGGCAGCAGGAAAGCCTGCAGCCCCCAGGTGTGTGGGGCTACGCAAGCGGTTCCCAAAGAGCTTTAGAACTAGGCATAGTTTTCCCTGCTGGCTCTTTGGGCGTGGGACCAAACTCCAGACATATGGCCATTTTTCTGCCTGGCGTGACGTCATGTGGGAAAGGGTGCTTTTGAGGTTGAAGGCGGCAGGAAAGCCTGCAGCCCCCAGGTGTGTGGGGCTACGCAAGCGGTTCCCAAAGAGCTTTAGAACAAGGCATAGTTTTCCCTGCTGGCTCTTTGGGCGTGGGATCAGTCTCCAGACATATGGCCATTTTTGGGCCTGGCGCGGCGCCAAGTGGGAAAGGGTGGTTTTGAGGCTGAAGGCAGCAGGAAAGCCTGCAGCCCCCAGGTGTGTGGGCCTACGCAAGCGGTTCCCAAAGAGCTTTAGAACAAGGCATAGTTTTCCCTGCTGGCTCTTTGGGCGTGGGACCAGTCTCTAGAAATATGGCCATTTTTGTGCCTGGCGCGATGCCAAGTGGGAAAGGGTGGTTTTGAGAATGAAATCGCGAGAAAAGCCTGCAGCCCCCAGTTTGTGTGGGACTACGCAAGCGGTTCCCAAAGAGCTTTAGAACAAGGCATAGTTTTCCCTGCTGGCTCTTTGGGCGTGGGACCAGTCTCCAGACATATGGCCATTTTTGGGCCTGGCTGACGCCATGTGGAAAAGGGTGGTTTTGAGGCTGAAGGCAGCAGGAAAGCCTGCAGCCCCCAGGTGTGTGGGGCTACGCAAGCGGTTCCCAAAGAGCTTTAGAACAAGGCATAGTTTTCCCTGCTGGCTCTTTGGGCGTGGGACCAGTCTCCAGACATATGGCCATTTCTGGGCCTGGCGCGGCGCCAAGTAGGAAAGGGTGGTTTTGAGGCTGAAGGCAGCAGGAAAGCCTGCAGCCCCCAGGTCTGTGGGGCTACGCAAACGGTTCCCAAAGAGCTTTAGAACAAGGCATAGTTTTCCCTGCTGGCTCTTTGGGCGTGGGACCAGTCTCCAGACATATGGCCATTTTTGTGCCTGGCGCAGCGCCAAGTGGGAAAGGGTTGTTTTGAGGCTGAAGGCAGCAGGAACGCGTGCAGCCCCCAGGTGTGTGGGGCTACGCAAGCGGTTCCCAAAGAGCTTTAGAACAAGGCATAGTTTTCCCTGCTGGCTCTTTGGGCGTGGGACAAATCTTCAGACATATGGCCATTTTTGGGCCTGGCGCGGCGCCAATTGCAAAAGGTTTCTTTTGAGGCTGAAGAGAGCAGGAAAGCCTGCAGACCCCAGGTCTGTGGGGCTACGCAAGCGGTTCCCAAAGAGCTTTAGAATAAGGCATAGTTTTCCCTGCTGGCTCTTTGGGCCTGGGACCAAACTCCAGATATATGGCCATTTTTCTGCCTGGCGTGACGCCAAGTGGGAAAGGGTGGTTTTGAGGCTGAAGGCAGCAGGAAAGCCTGCAGCCCCCAGGTGTGTGGGGCTACGCAAGAGGTTCCCAAAGAGCTTTAGAACAAGGCATAGTTTTCCCTGCTGGCTCTTTGGGCATGGGACCAGTCTCCAGATATATGGCCATTTTTGTGCCTGGCGCTATGCGAAGTGGGAAATGGTGGTTTTGAGGCTGAAGGCAGCAGGAAAGCCTGCAGCCCCCAGGTGTGTGGGGCTACGCAAGCGGTTCCCAAAGAGCTTTAGAACAAGGCATAGTTTTCCCTGCTGGCTCTTTGGGCGTGGGACCAGTCTCCAGACATATGGCCATTTTTGTGCCTGGCGCAGCGCCAAGTGGGAAAGGGTTGTTTTGAGGCTGAAGGCAGCAGGAACGCGTGCAGCCCCCAGGTGTGTGGGGCTACGCAAGCGGTTCCCAAAGAGCTTTAGAACAAGGCATAGTTTTCCCTGCTGGCTCTTTGGGCGTGGGACAAATCTTCAGACATATGGCCATTTTTGGGCCTGGCGCGGCGCCAATTGCAAAAGGTTTCTTTTGAGGCTGAAGAGAGCAGGAAAGCCTGCAGCCCCCAGGTGTGTGGGGCTACGCAAACGGTTCCCAAAGAGCTTTAGAACAAGGCATAGTTTTCCCTGCTGGCTCTTTGGGCTTGGGACCAGTCTCCAGACATATGGCCATTTTTGTGCCTGGCGCAGCGCCAAGTGGGAAAGGGTTGTTTTGAGGCTGAAGGCAGCAGGAACGCGTGCAGCCCCCAGGTGTGTGGGGCTACGCAAGCGGTTCCCAAAGAGCTTTAGAACAAGGCATAGTTTTCCCTGCTGGCTCTTTGGGCGTGGGACAAATCTTCAGACATATGGCCATTTTTGGGCCTGGCGCGGCGCCAATTGCAAAAGGTTTCTTTTGAGGCTGAAGAGAGCAGGAAAGCCTGCAGACCCCAGGTCTGTGGGGCTACGCAAGCGGTTCCCAAAGAGCTTTAGAATAAGGCATAGTTTTCCCTGCTGGCTCTTTGGGCCTGGGACCAAACTCCAGACATATGGCCATTTTTCTGCCTGGCGTGACGCCAAGTGGGAAAGGGTGGTTTTGAGGCTGAAGGCAGCATGAAAGCCTGCAGCCCCCAGGTGTGTGGGGCTACGCAAGAGGTTCCCAAAGAGCTTTAGAACAAGGCATAGTTTTCCCTGCTGGCTCTTTGGGCGTGGGACCAGTCTCCAGACATATGGCCATTTCTGGGCCTGGCGCGGCGCCAAGTAGGAAAGGGTGGTTTTGAGGCTGAAGGCAGCAGGAAAGCCTGCAGCCCCCAGGTCTGTGGGGCTACGCAAACGGTTCCCAAAGAGCTTTAGAACAAGGCATAGTTTTCCCTGCTGGCTCTTTGGGCGTGGGACCAGTCTCCAGACATATGGCCATTTTTGTGCCTGGCGCAGCGCCAAGTGGGAAAGGGTTGTTTTGAGGCTGAAGGCAGCAGGAACGCGTGCAGCCCCCAGGTGTGTGGGGCTACGCAAGCGGTTCCCAAAGAGCTTTAGAACAAGGCATAGTTTTCCCTGCTGGCTCTTTGGGCGTGGGACAAATCTTCAGACATATGGCCATTTTTGGGCCTGGCGCGGCGCCAATTGCAAAAGGTTTCTTTTGAGGCTGAAGAGAGCAGGAAAGCCTGCAGACCCCAGGTCTGTGGGGCTACGCAAGCGGTTCCCAAAGAGCTTTAGAATAAGGCATAGTTTTCCCTGCTGGCTCTTTGGGCCTGGGACCAAACTCCAGACATATGGCCATTTTTCTGCCTGGCGTGACGCCAAGTGGGAAAGGGTGGTTTTGAGGCTGAAGGCAGCATGAAAGCCTGCAGCCCCCAGGTGTGTGGGGCTACGCAAGAGGTTCCCAAAGAGCTTTAGAACAAGGCATAGTTTTCCCTGCTGGCTCTTTGGGCATGGGACCAGTCTCCAGATATATGGCCATTTTTGTGCCTGGCGCTATGCGAAGTGGGAAATGGTGGTTTTGAGGCTGAAGTCAGCAGGAAAGCCTGCAGCCCCCAGGTGTGTGGGGCTACGCAAGCGGTTCCCAAAGAGCTTTAGAACAAGGCATAGTTTTCCCTGCTGGCTCTTTGGGCGTGGGACCAGTCTCCAGACATATGGCCATTTTTGTGCCTGGCGTGACGCCATGTGGGAAAGGGTGGTTTTGAGGCTGACAGCGCGAGAAAAGCCTGCAGCCCCCAGTTTCTGTGGGGCTACGCAAGCGTTTCCCAAAGAGCTTTAGAACAAGGCATAGTTTTCCCTGCTGGCTCTTTGGGCGTGGGACCAGTCTCCAGACATATGGCCATTTTTGGGCCTGGCGTGGCGCCAAGTGGGAAAGGGTGCTTTTGAGGTTGAAGGCAGCAGGAAAGCCTGCAGCCCCCAGGTGTGTGGGGCTACGCAAGCGGTTCCCAAAGAGCTTTAGAACAAGGCATAGTTTTCCCTGCTGGCTCTTTGGGCGTGGGACCAGTCTCCAGACATATGGCCATTTTTGGGCCTGGCGCGGGTCCAAGTGGGAAAGGTTGGTTTTGAGGCTGAAGGCAGCAGGAAAGCCTGCAGCCCCCAGGTGTGTGGGGCTACGCAAGCGGTTTCCAAAGAGCTTTAGATCAAGGCATAGTTTTCCCTGCTGGCTCTTTGGGCGTGGGACCAGTCTCCAGAAATATGGCCATTTTTGTGCCTGGCGCGATGCCAAGTGGGAAAGGGTGGTTTTGAGGCTGAAATCGCGAGAAAAGCCTGCAGCCCCCAGTTTGTGTGGGGCTACGCAAGCGGTTCCCAAAGAGCTTTAGAACAAGGCATAGTTTTCCCTGCTGGCTCTTTGGGCGTGGGACCAGTCTCCAGACATATGGCCATTTTTGGGCCTGGCGCGGCGCCAAGTAGGAAAGGGTGGTTTTGAGGCTGAAGGCAGCAGGAAAGCCTGCAGCCCCCAGGTGTGTGGGGCTACGCAAACGGTTCCCAAAGAGCTTTAGAACAAGGCATAGTTTTCCCTGCTGGCTCTTTGGGAAAGGGACCAGTCTCCAGAAATATGGCCATTTATGTGCCTGGCGTGACGCCAAGTGGGAAAGGGTGGTTTTGAGGCTGAAGGCAGCAGGAAA
This sequence comes from Chroicocephalus ridibundus, assembly GCF_963924245.1. Lineage (NCBI taxonomy): Eukaryota > Metazoa > Chordata > Aves > Charadriiformes > Laridae > Chroicocephalus > Chroicocephalus ridibundus. The sequence goes on along the minus strand of NW_026961450.1, from coordinate 45,482 downwards.
GCCTGCAGCCCCCAGGTCTGTGGGGCTACGCAAGCCGTTCCCAAAGAGCTTTAGAACAAGGCATAGTTTTCCCTGCTGGCTCTTTGGGCGTGGGACCAGTCTCCAGACATATGGCCATTTTTGTGCCTGGCGCGGCGCCATGTGGAAAAGGGTGTGCTTTTGAGGTTGAAGGCAGCAGGAAAGCCTGCAGCCCGCAGGTGTGTGGGGCTACGCAAGCGGTTCCCAAAGAGCTTTAGAACAAGGCATAGTTTTCCCTGCTGGCTCTTTGGGCGTGGGACCAAACTCCAGACATATGGCCATTTTTCTGCCTGGCGTGACGCCATGTGGAAAAGGGTGCTTTTGAGGTTGAAGGCGGCAGGAAAGCCTGCAGCCCCCAGGTGTGTGGGGCTACGCAAGCGGTTCCCAAAGAGCTTTAGAACAAGGCATAGTTTTCCCTGCTGGCTCTTTGGGCGTGGGATCAGTCTCCAGACATATGGCCATTTTTGGGCCTGGCGCGGCGCCAAGTGGGAAAGGGTGGTTTTGAGGCTGAAGGCAGCAGGAAAGCCTGCAGCCCCCAGGTGTGTGGGGCTACGCAAGCGGTTCCCAAAGAGCTTTAGAACAAGGCATAGTTTTCCCTGCTGGCTCTTTGTGTGTGGGACCAGTCTCCAGAAATATGGCCATTTTTGTGCCTGGCGCGATGCCAAGTGGGAAAGGGTGGTTTTGAGGCTGAAAGCGCGAGAAAAGCCTGCAGCCCCCAGTTTGTGTGGGACTACGCAAGCGGTTCCCAAAGAGCTTTAGAACAAGGCATAGTTTTCCCTACTGGCTCTTTGGGCGTGGGACCAGTCTCCAGACATATGGCCATTTTTGTGCCTGGCGCGGAGCCAATTGGGAAAGGGTGGTTTTGAGGCTGAAGAGAGCAGGAAAGCCTGCAGCCCCCAGGTGTGTGGGCCTACGCAAGCGGTTCCAAAAGAGCTTTAGAACAAGGCATAGTTTTCCCTGCTGGCTCTTTGGGCGTGGGACCAGTCTCCAGACATATGGCCATTTTTGGGCCTGGCTGACGTCATGTGGAAAAGGGTGGTTTTGAGGCTGAAGTCAGCAGGAAAGCCTGCAGCCCCCAGGTGTGTGGGGCTACGCAAGCGGTTCCCAAAGAGCTTTAGAACAAGGCATAGTTTTCCCTGCTGGCTCTTTGGGCGTGGGACCAGTCTCCAGACATATGGCCATTTCTGGGCCTGGCGCGGCGCCAAGTAGGAAAGGGTGGTTTTGAGGCTGAAGGCAGCAGGAAAGCCTGCAGCCCCCAGGTCTGTGGGGCTACGCAAACGGTTCCCAAAGAGCTTTAGAACAAGGCATAGTTTTCCCTGCTGGCTCTTTGGGCGTGGGACCAGTCTCCAGACATATGGCCATTTTTGTGCCTGGCGCAGCGCCAAGTGGGAAAGGGTTGTTTTGAGGCTGAAGGCAGCAGGAACGCGTGCAGCCCCCAGGTGTGTGGGGCTACGCAAGCGGTTCCCAAAGAGCTTTAGAACAAGGCATAGTTTTCCCTGCTGGCTCTTTGGGCGTGGGACAAATCTTCAGAATATGGCCATTTTTGGGCCTGGCGCGGCGCCAATTGCAAAAGGTTTCTTTTGAGGCTGAAGAGAGCAGGAAAGCCTGCAGACCCCAGGTCTGTGGGGCTACGCAAGCGGTTCCCAAAGAGCTTTAGAACAAGGCATAGTTTTCCCTGCTGGCTCTTTGGGCCTGGGACCAAACTCCAGACATATGGCCATTTTTCTGCCTGGCGTGACGCCATGTGGAAAAGGGTGCTTTTGAGGTTGAAGGCGGCAGGAAAGCCTGCAGCCCCCAGGTGTGTGGGGCTACGCAAGCGGTTCCCAAAGAGCTTTAGAACAAGGCATAGTTTTCCCTGCTGGCTCTTTGGGCGTGGGACCAGTCTCCAGACATATGGCCATTTTTGGGCCTGGCGCGGCGCCAAGTGGGAAAGGGTGTTTTTGAGGCTGAAAGCGCGAGAAAAGCCTGCACCCCCAGTTTCTGTGGGGCTACGCAAGCGTTTCCCAAAGAGCTTTAGAACAAGGCATAGTTTTCCCTGCTGGCTCTTTGGGCGTGGGACCAGTCTCCAGACATATGGCCATTTTTGGGCCTGGCGTGGCGCCAAGTGGGAAAGGGTGCTTTTGAGGTTGAAGGCAGCAGGAAAGCCTGCAGCCCCCAGGTGTGTGGGGCTACGCAAGCGGTTCCCAAAGAGCTTTAGAACAAGGCATAGTTTTCCCTGCTGGCTCTTTGGGCGTGGGACCAGTCTCCAGACATATGGCCATTTTTGGGCCTGGCGCGGGTCCAAGTGGGAAAGGTTGGTTTTGAGGCTGAAGGCAGCAGGAAAGCCTGCAGCCCCCAGGTGTGTGGGGCTACGCAAACGGTTCCCAAAGAGCTTTAGAACAAGGCATACTTTTCCCTGCTGGCTCTTTGGGCGTGGGACCAGTCTCCAGAAATATGGCCATTTTTGTGCCTGGCGCGATGCCAAGTGGGAAAGGGTGGTTTTGAGGCTGAAATCGCGAGAAAAGCCTGCAGCCCCCAGTTTGTGTGGGGCTACGCAAGCGGTTCCCAAAGAGCTTTAGAACAAGGCATAGTTTTCCCTGCTGGCTCTTTGGGCGTGGGACCAGTCTCCAGACATATGGCCATTTTTGGGCCTGGCGCGGCGCCAAGTAGGAAAGGGTGGTTTTGAGGCTGAAGGCAGCAGGAAAGCCTGCAGCCCCCAGGTGTGTGGGGCTACGCAAACGGTTCCCAAAGAGCTTTAGAACAAGGCATACTTTTCCCTGCTGGCTCTTTGGGCGTGGGACCAACTTCCAGACATATGGCCATTTTTGTGCCTGGCGTGACGCCAAGTGGGAAAGGGTGGTTTTGAGGCTGAAGGCAGCAGGAAAGCCTGCAGCCCCCAGGTGTGTGGGGCTACGCAAGCGGTTCCCAAAGAGCTTTAGAACAAGGCATAGTTTTCCCTGCTGGCTCTTTGGGCGTGGGACCAGTCTCCAGACATATGGCCATTTTTGGGCCTGGCGCGGCGCTATGTGGAAAAGGGTGTGCTTTTGAGGTTGAAGGCAGCAGGAAAGCCTGCAGCCCCCAGGTGTGTGGGGCTACGCAAGCGGTTCCCAAAGAGCTTTAGAACAAGGCATAGTTTTCCCTGCTGGCTCTTTGGGCGTGGGACCAAACTCCAGACATATGGCCATTTTTCTGCCTGGCGTGACGTCATGTGGGAAAGGGTGCTTTTGAGGTTGAAGGCGGCAGGAAAGCCTGCAGCCCCCAGGTGTGTGGGGCTACGCAAGCGGTTCCCAAAGAGCTTTAGAACAAGGCATAGTTTTCCCTGCTGGCTCTTTGGGCGTGGGATCAGTCTCCAGACATATGGCCATTTTTGGGCCTGGCGCGGCGCCAAGTGGGAAAGGGTGGTTTTGAGGCTGAAGGCAGCAGGAAAGCCTGCAGCCCCCAGGTGTGTGGGGCTACGCAAGCGGTTCCCAAAGAGCTTTAGAACAAGGCATAGTTTTCCCTGCTGGCTCTTTGGGCGTGGGACCAGTCTCTAGAAATATGGCCATTTTTGTGCCTGGCGCGATGCCAAGTGGGAAAGGGTGGTTTTGAGAATGAAATCGCGAGAAAAGCCTGCAGCCCCCAGTTTGTGTGGGACTACGCAAGCGGTTCCCAAAGAGCTTTAGAACAAGGCATAGTTTTCCCTGCTGGCTCTTTGGGCGTGGGACCAGTCTCCAGACATATGGCCATTTTTGGGCCTGGCTGACGCCATGTGGAAAAGGGTGGTTTTGAGGCTGAAGGCAGCAGGAAAGCCTGCAGCCCCCAGGTGTGTGGGGCTACGCAAGCGGTTCCCAAAGAGCTTTAGAACAAGGCATAGTTTTCCCTGCTGGCTCTTTGGGCGTGGGACCAGTCTCCAGACATATGGCCATTTCTGGGCCTGGCGCGGCGCCAAGTAGGAGAGGGTGGTTTTGAGGCTGAAGGCAGCAGGAAAGCCTGCAGCCCCCAGGTGTGTGGGGCTACGCAAACGGTTCCCAAAGAGCTTTAGAACAAGGCATAGTTTTCCCTGCTGGCTCTTTGGGCGTGGGACCAGTCTCCAGACATATGGCCATTTTTGTGCCTGGCGCAGCGCCAAGTGGGAAAGGGTTGTTTTGAGGCTGAAGGCAGCAGGAACGCGTGCAGCCCCCAGGTGTGTGGGGCTACGCAAGCGGTTCCCAAAGAGCTTTAGAACAAGGCATAGTTTTCCCTGCTGGCTCTTTGGGCGTGGGACAAATCTTCAGACATATGGCCATTTTTGGGCCTGGCGCGGCGCCAATTGCAAAAGGTTTCTTTTGAGGCTGAAGAGAGCAGGAAAGCCTGCAGACCCCAGGTCTGTGGGGCTACGCAAGCGGTTCCCAAAGAGCTTTAGAATAAGGCATAGTTTTCCCTGCTGGCTCTTTGGGCCTGGGACCAAACTCCAGACATATGGCCATTTTTCTGCCTGGCGTGACGCCAAGTGGGAAAGGGTGGTTTTGAGGCTGAAGGCAGCATGAAAGCCTGCAGCCCCCAGGTGTGTGGGGCTACGCAAGAGGTTCCCAAAGAGCTTTAGAACAAGGCATAGTTTTCCCTGCTGGCTCTTTGGGCGTGGGACCAGTCTCCAGACATATGGCCATTTCTGGGCCTGGCGCGGCGCCAAGTAGGAAAGGGTGGTTTTGAGGCTGAAGGCAGCAGGAAAGCCTGCAGCCCCCAGGTCTGTGGGGCTACGCAAACGGTTCCCAAAGAGCTTTAGAACAAGGCATAGTTTTCCCTGCTGGCTCTTTGGGCGTGGGACCAGTCTCCAGACATATGGCCATTTTTGTGCCTGGCGCAGCGCCAAGTGGGAAAGGGTTGTTTTGAGGCTGAAGGCAGCAGGAACGCGTGCAGCCCCCAGGTGTGTGGGGCTACGCAAGCGGTTCCCAAAGAGCTTTAGAACAAGGCATAGTTTTCCCTGCTGGCTCTTTGGGCGTGGGACAAATCTTCAGACATATGGCCATTTTTGGGCCTGGCGCGGCGCCAATTGCAAAAGGTTTCTTTTGAGGCTGAAGAGAGCAGGAAAGCCTGCAGACCCCAGGTCTGTGGGGCTACGCAAGCGGTTCCCAAAGAGCTTTAGAATAAGGCATAGTTTTCCCTGCTGGCTCTTTGGGCCTGGGACCAAACTCCAGACATATGGCCATTTTTCTGCCTGGCGTGACGCCAAGTGGGAAAGGGTGGTTTTGAGGCTGAAGGCAGCATGAAAGCCTGCAGCCCCCAGGTGTGTGGGGCTACGCAAGAGGTTCCCAAAGAGCTTTAGAACAAGGCATAGTTTTCCCTGCTGGCTCTTTGGGCATGGGACCAGTCTCCAGATATATGGCCATTTTTGTGCCTGGCGCTATGCGAAGTGGGAAATGGTGGTTTTGAGGCTGAAGTCAGCAGGAAAGCCTGCAGCCCCCAGGTGTGTGGGGCTACGCAAGCGGTTCCCAAAGAGCTTTAGAACAAGGCATAGTTTTCCCTGCTGGCTCTTTGGGCGTGGGACCAGTCTCCAGACATATGGCCATTTTTGTGCCTGGCGTGACGCCATGTGGGAAAGGGTGGTTTTGAGGCTGACAGCGCGAGAAAAGCCTGCAGCCCCCAGTTTCTGTGGGGCTACGCAAGCGTTTCCCAAAGAGCTTTAGAACAAGGCATAGTTTTCCCTGCTGGCTCTTTGGGCGTGGGACCAGTCTCCAGACATATGGCCATTTTTGGGCCTGGCGTGGCGCCAAGTGGGAAAGGGTGCTTTTGAGGTTGAAGGCAGCAGGAAAGCCTGCAGCCCCCAGGTGTGTGGGGCTACGCAAGCGGTTCCCAAAGAGCTTTAGAACAAGGCATAGTTTTCCCTGCTGGCTCTTTGGGCGTGGGACCAGTCTCCAGACATATGGCCATTTTTGGGCCTGGCGCGGGTCCAAGTGGGAAAGGTTGGTTTTGAGGCTGAAGGCAGCAGGAAAGCCTGCAGCCCCCAGGTGTGTGGGGCTACGCAAGCGGTTTCCAAAGAGCTTTAGATCAAGGCATAGTTTTCCCTGCTGGCTCTTTGGGCGTGGGACCAGTCTCCAGAAATATGGCCATTTTTGTGCCTGGCGCGATGCCAAGTGGGAAAGGGTGGTTTTGAGGCTGAAATCGCGAGAAAACCCTGCAGCCCCCAGTTTGTGTGGGGCTACGCAAGCGGTTCCCAAAGAGCTTTAGAACAAGGCATAGTTTTCCCTGCTGGCTCTTTGGGCGTGGGACCAGTCTCCAGACATATGGCCATTTTTGGGCCTGGCGCGGCGCCAAGTAGGAAAGGGTGGTTTTGAGGCTGAAGGCAGCAGGAAAGCCTGCAGCCCCCAGGTGTGTGGGGCTACGCAAACGGTTCCCAAAGAGCTTTAGAACAAGGCATAGTTTTCCCTGCTGGCTCTTTGGGAAAGGGACCAGTCTCCAGAAATATGGCCATTTATGTGCCTGGCGTGACGCCAAGTGGGAAAGGGTGGTTTTGAGGCTGAAGGCAGCAGGAAAGCCTGCAGCCCCCAGGTCTGTGGGGCTACGCAAGCCGTTCCCAAAGAGCTTTAGAACAAGGCATAGTTTTCCCTGCTGGCTCTTTGGGCGTGGGACCAGTCTCCAGACATATGGCCATTTTTGGGCCTGGCGCGGCGCCATGTGGAAAAGGGTGTGCTTTTGAGGTTGAAGGCAGCAGGAAAGCCTGCAGCCCGCAGGTGTGTGGGGCTACGCAAGCGGTTTCCAAAGAGCTTTAGATCAAGGCATAGTTTTCCCTGCTGGCTCTTTGGGCGTGGGACCAAACTCCAGAAATATGGCCATTTTTGTGCCTGGCGCGATGCCAAGTGGGAAAGGGTGGTTTTGAGGCTGAAATCGCGAGAAAAGCCTGCAGCCCCCAGTTTGTGTGGGGCTACGCAAGCGGTTCCCAAAGAGCTTTAGAACAAGGCATAGTTTTCCCTGCTGGCTCTTTGGGCGTGGGACCAGTCTCCAGACATATGGCCATTTTTGGGCCTGGCGCGGCGCCAAGTAGGAAAGGGTGGTTTTGAGGCTGAAGGCAGCAGGAAAGCCTGCAGCCCCCAGGTGTGTGGGGCTACGCAAACGGTTCCCAAAGAGCTTTAGAACAAGGCATAGTTTTCCCTGCTGGCTCTTTGGGAAAGGGACCAGTCTCCAGAAATATGGCCATTTATGTGCCTGGCGTGACGCCAAGTGGGAAAGGGTGGTTTTGAGGCTGAAGGCAGCAGGAAAGCCTGCAGCCCCCAGGTCTGTGGGGCTACGCAAGCCGTTCCCAAAGAGCTTTAGAACAAGGCATAGTTTTCCCTGCTGGCTCTTTGGGCGTGGGACCAGTCTCCAGACATATGGCCATTTTTGGGCCTGGCGCGGCGCCATGTGGAAAAGGGTGTGCTTTTGAGGTTGAAGGCAGCAGGAAAGCCTGCAGCCCGCAGGTGTGTGGGGCTACGCAAGCGGTTCCCAAAGAGCTTTAGAACAAGGCATAGTTTTCCCTGCTGGCTCTTTGGGCGTGGGACCAAACTCCAGACATATGGCCATTTTTCTGCCTGGCGTGACGCCATGTGGAAAAGGGTGCTTTTGAGGTTGAAGGCGGCAGGAAAGCCTGCAGCCCCCAGGTGTGTGGGGCTACGCAAGCGGTTCCCAAAGAGCTTTAGAACAAGGCATAGTTTTCCCTGCTGGCTCTTTGGGCGTGGGATCAGTCTCCAGACATATGGCCATTTTTGGGCCTGGCGCGGCGCCAAGTGGGAAAGGGTGGTTTTGAGGCTGAAGGCAGCAGGAAAGCCTGCAGCCCCCAGGTGTGTGGGGCTACGCAAGCGGTTCCCAAAGAGCTTTAGAACAAGGCATAGTTTTCCCTGCTGGCTCTTTGGGCGTGGGACCAGTCTCCAGAAATATGGCCATTTTTGTGCCTGGCGCGATGCCAAGTGGGAAAGGGTGGTTTTGAGGCTGAAAGCGCGAGAAAAGCCTGCAGCCCCCAGTTTGTGTGGGACTACGCAAGCGGTTCCCAAAGAGCTTTAGAACAAGGCATAGTTTTCCCTACTGGCTCTTTGGGCGTGGGACCAGTCTCCAGACATATGGCCATTTTTGTGCCTGGCGCGGAGCCAATTGGGAAAGGGTGGTTTTGAGGCTGAAGAGAGCAGGAAAGCCTGCAGCCCCCAGGTGTGTGGGCCTACGCAAGCGGTTCCAAAAGAGCTTTAGAACAAGGCATAGTTTTCCCTGCTGGCTCTTTGGGCGTGGGACCAGTCTCCAGACATATGGCCATTTTTGGGCCTGGCTGACGTCATGTGGAAAAGGGTGGTTTTGAGGCTGAAGTCAGCAGGAAAGCCTGCAGCCCCCAGGTGTGTGGGGCTACGCAAGCCGTTCCCAAAGAGCTTTAGAACAAGGCATAGTTTTCCCTGCTGGCTCTTTGGGCGTGGGACCAGTCTCCAGACATATGGCCATTTCTGGGCCTGGCGCGGCGCCAAGTAGGAAAGGGTGGTTTTGAGGCTGAAGGCAGCAGGAAAGCCTGCAGCCCCCAGGTCTGTGGGGCTACGCAAACGGTTCCCAAAGAGCTTTAGAACAAGGCATAGTTTTCCCTGCTGGCTCTTTGGGCGTGGGACCAGTCTCCAGACATATGGCCATTTTTGTGCCTGGCGCAGCGCCAAGTGGGAAAGGGTTGTTTTGAGGCTGAAGGCAGCAGGAACGCGTGCAGCCCCCAGGTGTGTGGGGCTACGCAAGCGGTTCCCAAAGAGCTTTAGAACAAGGCATAGTTTTCCCTGCTGGCTCTTTGGGCGTGGGACAAATCTTCAGAATATGGCCATTTTTGGGCCTGGCGCGGCGCCAATTGCAAAAGGTTTCTTTTGAGGCTGAAGAGAGCAGGAAAGCCTGCAGACCCCAGGTCTGTGGGGCTACGCAAGCGGTTCCCAAAGAGCTTTAGAACAAGGCATAGTTTTCCCTGCTGGCTCTTTGGGCCTGGGACCAAACTCCAGACATATGGCCATTTTTCTGCCTGGCGTGACGCCATGTGGAAAAGGGTGCTTTTGAGGTTGAAGGCGGCAGGAAAGCCTGCAGCCCCCAGGTGTGTGGGGCTACGCAAGCGGTTCCCAAAGAGCTTTAGAACAAGGCATAGTTTTCCCTGCTGGCTCTTTGGGCATGGGACCAGTCTCCAGATATATGGCCATTTTTGGGCCTGGCGTGACGCCATGTGGAAAAGGGTGCTTTTGAGGTTGAAGGCAGCAGGAAAGCCTGCAGCCCCCAGGTGTGTGGGGCTACGCAAACGGTTCCCAAAGAGCTTTAGAACAAGGCATACTTTTCCCTGCTGGCTCTTTGGGCGTGGGACCAACTTCCAGACATATGGCCATTTTTGTGCCTGGCGTGACGCCAAGTGGGAAAGGGTGGTTTTGAGGCTGAAGGCAGCAGGAAAGCCTGCAGCCCCCAGGTGTGTGGGGCTACGCAAGCGGTTCCCAAAGAGCTTTAGAACAAGGCATAGTTTTCCCTGCTGGCTCTTTGGGCGTGGGACCAGTCTCCAGACATATGGCCATTTTTGGGCCTGGCGCGGCGCCATGTGGAAAAGGGTGTGCTTTTGAGGTTGAAGGCAGCAGGAAAGCCTGCAGCCCCCAGGTGTGTGGGGCTACGCAAGCGGTTCCCAAAGAGCTTTAGAACAAGGCATAGTTTTCCCTGCTGGCTCTTTGGGCGTGGGACCAAACTCCAGACATATGGCCATTTTTCTGCCTGGCGTGACGTCATGTGGGAAAGGGTGCTTTTGAGGTTGAAGGCGGCAGGAACGCGTGCAGCCCCCAGGTGTGTGGGGCTACGCAAGCGGTTCCCAAAGAGCTTTAGAACAAGGCATAGTTTTCCCTGCTGGCTCTTTGGGCGTGGGATCAGTCTCCAGACATATGGCCATTTTTGGGCCTGGCGCGGCGCCAAGTGGGAAAGGGTGGTTTTGAGGCTGAAGGCAGCAGGAAAGCCTGCAGCCCCCAGGTGTGTGGGGCTACGCAAGCGGTTCCCAAAGAGCTTTAGAACAAGGCATAGTTTTCCCTGCTGGCTCTTTGGGCGTGGGACCAGTCTCTAGAAATATGGCCATTTTTGTGCCTGGCGCGATGCCAAGTGGGAAAGGGTGGTTTTGAGAATGAAATCGCGAGAAAAGCCTGCAGCCCCCAGTTTGTGTGGGACTACGCAAGCGGTTCCCAAAGAGCTTTAGAACAAGGCATAGTTTTCCCTGCTGGCTCTTTGGGCGTGGGACCAGTCTCCAGACATATGGCCATTTTTGGGCCTGGCTGACGCCATGTGGAAAAGGGTGGTTTTGAGGCTGAAGGCAGCAGGAAAGCCTGCAGCCCCCAGGTGTGTGGGGCTACGCAAGCGGTTCCCAAAGAGCTTTAGAACAAGGCATAGTTTTCCCTGCTGGCTCTTTGGGCGTGGGACCAGTCTCCAGACATATGGCCATTTCTGGGCCTGGCGCGGCGCCAAGTAGGAAAGGGTGGTTTTGAGGCTGAAGGCAGCAGGAAAGCCTGCAGCCCCCAGGTCTGTGGGGCTACGCAAACGGTTCCCAAAGAGCTTTAGAACAAGGCATAGTTTTCCCTGCTGGCTCTTTGGGCGTGGGACCAGTCTCCAGACATATGGCCATTTTTGTGCCTGGCGCAGCGCCAAGTGGGAAAGGGTTGTTTTGAGGCTGAAGGCAGCAGGAACGCGTGCAGCCCCCAGGTGTGTGGGGCTACGCAAGCGGTTCCCAAAGAGCTTTAGAACAAGGCATAGTTTTCCCTGCTGGCTCTTTGGGCGTGGGACAAATCTTCAGACATATGGCCATTTTTGGGCCTGGCGCGGCGCCAATTGCAAAAGGTTTCTTTTGAGGCTGAAGAGAGCAGGAAAGCCTGCAGACCCCAGGTCTGTGGGGCTACGCAAGCGGTTCCCAAAGAGCTTTAGAATAAGGCATAGTTTTCCCTGCTGGCTCTTTGGGCCTGGGACCAAACTCCAGACATATGGCCATTTTTCTGCCTGGCGTGACGCCAAGTGGGAAAGGGTGGTTTTGAGGCTGAAGGCAGCATGAAAGCCTGCAGCCCCCAGGTGTGTGGGGCTACGCAAGAGGTTCCCAAAGAGCTTTAGAACAAGGCATAGTTTTCCCTGCTGGCTCTTTGGGCGTGGGACCAGTCTCCAGACATATGGCCATTTCTGGGCCTGGCGCGGCGCCAAGTAGGAAAGGGTGGTTTTGAGGCTGAAGGCAGCAGGAAAGCCTGCAGCCCCCAGGTCTGTGGGGCTACGCAAACGGTTCCCAAAGAGCTTTAGAACAAGGCATAGTTTTCCCTGCTGGCTCTTTGGGCGTGGGACCAGTCTCCAGACATATGGCCATTTTTGTGCCTGGCGCAGCGCCAAGTGGGAAAGGGTTGTTTTGAGGCTGAAGGCAGCAGGAACGCGTGCAGCCCCCAGGTGTGTGGGGCTACGCAAGCGGTTCCCAAAGAGCTTTAGAACAAGGCATAGTTTTCCCTGCTGGCTCTTTGGGCGTGGGACAAATCTTCAGACATATGGCCATTTTTGGGCCTGGCGCGGCGCCAATTGCAAAAGGTTTCTTTTGAGGCTGAAGAGAGCAGGAAAGCCTGCAGACCCCAGGTCTGTGGGGCTACGCAAGCGGTTCCCAAAGAGCTTTAGAATAAGGCATAGTTTTCCCTGCTGGCTCTTTGGGCCTGGGACCAAACTCCAGACATATGGCCATTTTTCTGCCTGGCGTGACGCCAAGTGGGAAAGGGTGGTTTTGAGGCTGAAGGCAGCAGGAAAGCCTGCAGCCCCCAGGTGTGTGGGGCTACGCAAGAGGTTCCCAAAGAGCTTTAGAACAAGGCATAGTTTTCCCTGCTGGCTCTTTGGGCATGGGACCAGTCTCCAGATATATGGCCATTTTTGTGCCTGGCGCTATGCGAAGTGGGAAATGGTGGTTTTGAGGCTGAAGTCAGCAGGAAAGCCTGCAGCCCCCAGGTGTGTGGGGCTACGCAAGCGGTTCCCAAAGAGCTTTAGAACAAGGCATAGTTTTCCCTGCTGGCTCTTTGGGCGTGGGACCAGTCTCCAGACATATGGCCATTTTTGTGCCTGGCGTGACGCCATGTGGGAAAGGGTGGTTTTGAGGCTGAAAGCGCGAGAAAAGCCTGCAGCCCCCAGTTTCTGTGGGGCTACGCAAGCGTTTCCCAAAGAGCTTTAGAACAAGGCATAGTTTTCCCTGCTGGCTCTTTGGGCGTGGGACCAGTCTCCAGACATATGGCCATTTTTGTGCCTGGCGCGATGCCAAGTGGGAAAGGGTGCTTTTGAGGTTGAAGGCAGCAGGAAAGCCTGCAGCCCCCAGGTGTGTGGGGCTACGCAAGCGGTTCCCAAAGAGCTTTAGAACAAGGCATAGTTTTCCCTGCTGGCTCTTTGGGCGTGGGACCAGTCTCCAGACATATGGCCATTTTTGGGCCTGGCGCGGGTCCAAGTGGGAAAGGTTGGTTTTGAGGCTGAAGGCAGCAGGAAAGCCTGCAGCCCCCAGGTGTGTGGGGCTACGCAAGCGGTTTCCAAAGAGCTTTAGATCAAGGCATAGTTTTCCCTGCTGGCTCTTTGGGCGTGGGACCAGTCTCCAGAAATATGGCCATTTTTGTGCCTGGCGCGATGCCAAGTGGGAAAGGGTGGTTTTGAGGCTGAAATCGCGAGAAAAGCCTGCAGCCCCCAGTTTGTGTGGGGCTACGCAAGCGGTTCCCAAAGAGCTTTAGAACAAGGCATAGTTTTCCCTGCTGGCTCTTTGGGCGTGGGACCAGTCTCCAGACATATGGCCATTTTTGGGCCTGGCGCGGCGCCAAGTAGGAAAGGGTGGTTTTGAGGCTGAAGGCAGCAGGAAAGCCTGCAGCCCCCAGGTGTGTGGGGCTACGCAAACGGTTCCCAAAGAGCTTTAGAACAAGGCATAGTTTTCCCTGCTGGCTCTTTGGGCGTGGGACCAACTTCCAGACATATGGCCATTTTTGTGCCTGGCGTGACGCCAAGTGGGAAAGGGTGGTTTTGAGGCTGAAGGCAGCAGGAAAGCCTGCAGCCCCCAGGTCTGTGGGGCTACGCAAGCCGTTCCCAAAGAGCTTTAGAACAAGGCATAGTTTTCCCTGCTGGCTCTTTGGGCGTGGGACCAGTCTCCAGACATATGGCCATTTTTGGGCCTGGCGCGGCGCCATGTGGAAAAGGGTGTGCTTTTGAGGTTGAAGGCAGCAGGAAAGCCTGCAGCCCCCAGGTGTGTGGGGCTACGCAAGCGGTTCCCAAAGAGCTTTAGAACAAGGCATAGTTTTCCCTGCTGGCTCTTTGGGCGTGGGACCAAACTCCAGACATATGGCCATTTTTCTGCCTGGCGTGACGCCATGTGGAAAAGGGTGCTTTTGAGGTTGAAGGCGGCAGGAAAGCCTGCAGCCCCCAGGTGTGTGGGGCTACGCAAGCGGTTCCCAAAGAGCTTTAGAACAAGGCATAGTTTTCCCTGCTGGCTCTTTGGGCGTGGGACCAGTCTCCAGAAATATGGCCATTTTTGTGCCTGGCGCGATGCCAAGTGGGAAAGGGTGGTTTTGAGGCTGAAAGCGCGAGAAAAGCCTGCAGCCCCCAGTTTGTGTGGGACTACGCAAGCGGTTCCCAAAGAGCTTTAGAACAAGGCATAGTTTTCCCTACTGGCTCTTTGGGCGTGGGACCAGTCTCCAGACATATGGCCATTTTTGTGCCTGGCGCGGAGCCAATTGGGAAAGGGTGGTTTTGAGGCTGAAGAGAGCAGGAAAGCCTGCAGTCCCCAGGTGTGTGGGCCTACGCAAGCGGTTCCAAAAGAGCTTTAGAACAAGGCATAGTTTTCCCTGCTGGCTCTTTGGGCGTGGGACCAGTCTCCAGACATATGGCCATTTTTGGGCCTGGCTGACGTCATGTGGAAAAGGGTGGTTTTGAGTCTGAAGGCAGCAGGAAAGCCTGCAGCCCCCAGGTGTGTGGGGCTACGCAAGCGGTTCCCAAAGAGCTTTAGAACAAGGCATAGTTTTCCCTGCTGGCTCTTTGGGCGTGGGACCAGTCTCCAGACATATGGCCATTTCTGGGCCTGGCGCGGCGCCAAGTAGGAAAGGGTGGTTTTGAGGCTGAAGGCAGCAGGAAAGCCTGCAGCCCCCAGGTCTGTGGGGCTACGCAAACGGTTCCCAAAGAGCTTTAGAACAAGGCATAGTTTTCCCTGCTGGCTCTTTGGGCGTGGGACCAGTCTCCAGACATATGGCCATTTTTGTGCCTGGCGCAGCGCCAAGTGGGAAAGGGTTGTTTTGAGGCTGAAGGCAGCAGGAACGCGTGCAGCCCCCAGGTGTGTGGGGCTACGCAAGCGGTTCCCAAAGAGCTTTAGAACAAGGCATAGTTTTCCCTGCTGGCTCTTTGGGCGTGGGACAAATCTTCAGACATATGGCCATTTTTGGGCCTGGCGCGGCGCCAATTGCAAAAGGTTTCTTTTGAGGCTGAAGAGAGCAGGAAAGCCTGCAGACCCCAGGTCTGTGGGGCTACGCAAGTGGTTCCCAAAGAGCTTTAGAACAAGGCATAGTTTTCCCTGCTGGCTCTTTGGGCCTGGGACCAAACTCCAGACATATGGCCATTTTTCTGCCTGGCGTTACGCCATGTGGAAAAGGGTGCTTTTGAGGTTGAAGGCGGCAGGAAAGCCTGCAGCCCCCAGGTGTGTGGGGCTACGCAAGCGGTTCCCAAAGAGCTTTAGAACAAGGCATAGTTTTCCCTGCTGGCTCTTTGGGCGTGGGACCAATCTCCAGACATATGGCCATTTTTGTGCCTGGCGTGACGCCATGTGGAAAAGGGTGCTTTTGAGGTTGAAGGCAGCAGGAAAGCCTGCAGCCCCCAGGTGTGTGGGGCTACGCAAGCGGTTCCCAAAGAGCTTTAGAACAAGGCATAGTTTTCCCTGCTGGCTCTTTGGGCGTGGGACCATACTCCAGACATATGGCCATTTTTGGGCCTGGCGCGGGGCCAAGTGGGAAAGGGTGGTTTTGAGGCTGAAGGCAGCAGGAAAGCCTGCAGCCCCCAGGTCTGTGGGGCTACGCAAGCGGTTCCCAAAGAGCTTTAGAACAAGGCATAGTTTTCCCTGCTGGCTCTTTGGGCGTGGGACCAGTCTCCAGAAATATGGCCATTTTTGTGCCTGGCGCGATGCCAAGTGGGAAAGGGTGGTTTTGAGAATGAAATCGCGAGAAAAGCCTGCAGCCCCCAGTTTGTGTGGGACTACGCAAGCGGTTCCCAAAGAGCTTTAGAACAAGGCATAGTTTTCCCTGCTGGCTCTTTGGGCGTGGGACCAGTCTCCAGACATATGGCCATTTTTGTGCCTGGCGCGGAGCCAATTGCAAAAGGTTTCTTTTGAGGCTGAAGAGAGCAAGAAAGCCTGCAGACCCCAGGTCTGTGGGGCTACGCAAGGGGTTCCCAAAGAGCTTTAGAACAAGGCATAGTTTTCCCTGCTGGCTCTTTGGGCCTGGGACCAAACTCCAGACATATGGCCATTTTTCTGCCTGGCGTGACGCCATGTGGAAAAGGGTGCTTTTGAGGCTGAAGGCAGCAGGAAAGCCTGCAGCCCCCAGGTGTGTGGGGCTACGCAAGCAGTTCCCAAAGAGCTTTAGAACAAGGCATAGTTTTCCCTGCTAGCTCTTTGGGCGTGGGACCAGTCTCCAGACATATGGCCATTTTTGTGCCTGGCGCGGCGCCAAGTGGGAAAGGGTGGTTTTGAGGCTGAAAGCGCGAGAAAAGCCTGCAGCCCCCAGTTTGTGTGGGGCTACGCAAGCGGTTCCCAAAGAGCTTTAGAACAAGGCATAGTGTTCCCTGCTGGCTCTTTGGGCGTGGGACCAGTCTCCAGACATATGGCCATTTTGGGGCCTGGCATGGCGCCAAGTGGGAAAGGGTGCTTTTGAGGTTGAAGGCAGCAGGAAAGCCTGCAGCCCCCAGGTCTGTGGGGCTACGCAAACGGTTCCCAAAGAGCTTTAGAACAATGCATAGTTTTCCCTGCTGGCTCTTTGGGCGTGGGACCAACCTCCAGACATATGGCCATTTTTGGGCCTGGCGTGACGCCATGTGGTAAAGGGTTGTTTTGAGGCTGAAGGCAGCAGGAAAGCCTGCAGCCCCTAGCTGTGTGGGGCTACGCAAGCGGTTCCCAAAGAGCTTTAGAACAAGGCATAGTTTTCCCTGCTGGCTCTTTGGGAAAGGAACCAGTCTCCAGAAATATGGCCATTTTTGTGACTGGCGCGATGCCAAGTGGGAAAGGGTGGTTTTGAGGCTGAAGGCAGCAGGAAAGCCTGCAGCCCCCAGGTGTGTGGGGCTAAGCAAGCGGTTCCCAAAGAGCTTTAGAACAAGGAATAGTTTTCCCTGCTGGCTCTTTGGGCGTGGGACCAGTCTCCAGACATATGGCCATTTTTGGGCCTGACGCGGGGCCAAGTGGGAAAGGGTGGTTTTGAGGCTGAAGAGAGCAGGAAAGCCTGCAGCCCCCAGGTGTGTGGGGCTACGCAAGCGGTTCCCAAAGAGCTTTAGAACAAGGCATAGTTTTCCCTGCTGGCTCTTTGGGCGTGGGACCAGTCTCCAGACATATGGCCATTTTTGGGCCTGGCGTGACGCCATGTGGGAAAGGGTGGTTGTGAGGCTGAAGGCAGCATGAAAGCCTGCAGCCCCCAGGTGTGTGGGGCTACGCAAGAGGTTCCCAAAGAGCTTTAGAACAAGGCATAGTTTTCCCTGCTAGCTCTTTGGGCGTGGGACCAGTCTCCAGACATATGGCCATTTTTGGGCCTGGCGCGGCGCCATGTGGAAAAGGGTGTGCTTTTGAGGTTGAAGGCAGCAGGAAAGCCTGCAGCCCCCAGGTGTGTGGGGCTACGCAAGCGGTTCCCAAAGAGCTTTAGAACAAGGCATAGTTTTCCCTGCTGGCTCTTTGGGCGTGGGACCAAACTCCAGACATATGGCCATTTTTCTGCCTGGCGTGACGCCATGTGGAAAAGGGTGCTTTTGAGGTTGAAGGCGGCAGGAAAGCCTGCAGCCCCCAGGTGTGTGGGGCTACGCAAGCGGTTCCCAAAGAGCTTTAGAACAAGGCATAGTTTTCCCTGCTGGCTCTTTGGGCGTGGGATCAGTCTCCAGACATATGGCCATTTTTGGGCCTGGCGCGGCGCCAAGTGGGAAAGGGTGGTTTTGAGGCTGAAGGCAGCAGGAAAGCCTGCAGCCCCCAGGTGTGTGGGGCTACGCAAGCGGTTCCCAAAGAGCTTTAGAACAAGGCATAGTTTTCCCTGCTGGCTCTTTGGGCGTGGGACCAGTCTCCAGAAATATGGCCATTTTTGTGCCTGGCGCGATGCCAAGTGGGAAAGGGTGGTTTTGAGAATGAAATCGCGAGAAAAGCCTGCAGCCCCCAGTTTGTGTGGGACTACGCAAGCGGTTCCCAAAGAGCTTTAGAACAAGGCATAGTTTTCCCTGCTGGCTCTTTGGGCGTGGGACCAGTCTCCAGACATATGGCCATTTTTGTGCCTGGCGCGGAGCCAATTGGGAAAGGGTGGTTTTGAGGCTGAAGAGAGCAGGAAAGCCTGCAGCCCCCAGGTGTGTGGGCCTACGCAAGCGGTTCCAAAAGAGCTTTAGAACAAGGCATAGTTTTCCCTGCTGGCTCTTTGGGCGTGGGACCAGTCTGCAGACATATGGCCATTTTTGGGCCTGGCTGACGTCATGTGGAAAAGGGTGGTTTTGAGGCTGAAGGCAGCAGGAAAGCCTGCAGCCCCCAGGTGTGTGGGGCTACGCAAGCGGTTCCCAAAGAGCTTTAGAACAAGGCATAGTTTTCCCTGCTGGCTCTTTGGGCGTGGGACCAGTCTCCAGACATATGGCCATTTCTGGGCCTGGCGCGGCGCCAAGTAGGAAAGGGTGGTTTTGAGGCTGAAGGCAGCAGGAAAGCCTGCAGCCCCCAGGTCTGTGGGGCTACGCAAACGGTTCCCAAAGAGCTTTAGAACAAGGCATAGTTTTCCCTGCTGGCTCTTTGGGCGTGGGACCAGTCTCCAGACATATGGCCATTTATGTGCCTGGCGCAGCGCCAAGTGGGAAAGGGTTGTTTTGAGGCTGAAGGCAGCAGGAACGCGTGCAGCCCCCAGGTGTGTGGGGCTACGCAAGCGGTTCCCAAAGAGCTTTAGAACAAGGCATAGTTTTCCCTGCTGGCTCTTTGGGCGTGGGACAAATCTTCAGACATATGGCCATTTTTGGGCCTGGCGCGGCGCCAATTGCAAAAGGTTTCTTTTGAGGCTGAAGAGAGCAGGAAAGCCTGCAGACCCCAGGTCTGTGGGGCTACGCAAGCGGTTCCCAAAGAGCTTTAGAACAAGGCATAGTTTTCCCTGCTGGCTCTTTGGGCGTGGGACCAGTCTCCAGACATATGGCCATTTTTGTGCCTGGCGCGGAGCCAATTGGGAAAGGGTGGTTTTGAGGCTGAAGAGAGCAGGAAAGCCTGCAGCCCCAAGGTGTGTGGGCCTACGCAAGCGGTTCCAAAAGAGCTTTAGAACAAGGCATAGTTTTCCCTGCTGGCTCTTTGGGCGTGGGACCAGTCTCCAGACATATGGCCATTTTTGGGCCTGGCTGACGTCATGTGGAAAAGGGTGGTTTTGAGGCTGAAGGCAGCAGGAAAGCCTGCAGCCCCCAGGTGTGTGGGGCTACGCAAGCGGTTCCCAAAGAGCTTTAGAACAAGGCATAGTTTTCCCTGCTGGCTCTTTGGGCGTGGGACCAGTCTCCAGACATATGGCCATTTCTGGGCCTGGCGCGGCGCCAAGTAGGAAAGGGTGGTTTTGAGGCTGAAGGCAGCAGGAAAGCCTGCAGCCCCCAGGTCTGTGGGGCTACGCAAGCGGTTCCCAAAGAGCTTTAGAACAAGGCATAGTGTTCCCTGCTGGCTCTTTGGGCGTGGGACCAGTCTCCAGACATATGGCCATTTTGGGGCCTGGCATGGCGCCAAGTGGGAAAGGGTGCTTTTGAGGTTGAAGGCAGCAGGAAAGCCTGCAGCCCCCAGGTCTGTGGGGCTACGCAAACGGTTCCCAAAGAGCTTTAGAACAATGCATAGTTTTCCCTGCTGGCTCTTTGGGCGTGGGACCAACCTCCAGACATATGGCCATTTTTGGGCCTGGCGTGACGCCATGTGGTAAAGGGTTGTTTTGAGGCTGAAGGCAGCAGGAAAGCCTGCAGCCCCTAGCTGTGTGGGGCTACGCAAGCGGTTCCCAAAGAGCTTTAGAACAAGGCATAGTTTTCCCTGCTGGCTCTTTGGGAAAGGAACCAGTCTCCAGAAATATGGCCATTTTTGTGACTGGCGCGATGCCAAGTGGGAAAGGGTGGTTTTGAGGCTGAAGGCAGCAGGAAAGCCTGCAGCCCCCAGGTGTGTGGGGCTAAGCAAGCGGTTCCCAAAGAGCTTTAGAACAAGGAATAGTTTTCCCTGCTGGCTCTTTGGGCGTGGGACCAGTCTCCAGACATATGGCCATTTTTGGGCCTGACGCGGGGCCAAGTGGGAAAGGGTGGTTTTGAGGCTGAAGAGAGCAGGAAAGCCTGCAGCCCCCAGGTGTGTGGGGCTACGCAAGCGGTTCCCAAAGAGCTTTAGAACAAGGCATAGTTTTCCCTGCTGGCTCTTTGGGCGTGGGACCAGTCTCCAGACATATGGCCATTTTTGGGCCTGGCGTGACGCCATGTGGGAAAGGGTGGTTGTGAGGCTGAAGGCAGCATGAAAGCCTGCAGCCCCCAGGTGTGTGGGGCTACGCAAGAGGTTCCCAAAGAGCTTTAGAACAAGGCATAGTTTTCCCTGCTAGCTCTTTGGGCGTGGGACCAGTCTCCAGACATATGGCCATTTTTGGGCCTGGCGCGGCGCCATGTGGAAAAGGGTGTGCTTTTGAGGTTGAAGGCAGCAGGAAAGCCTGCAGCCCCCAGGTGTGTGGGGCTACGCAAGCGGTTCCCAAAGAGCTTTAGAACAAGGCATAGTTTTCCCTGCTGGCTCTTTGGGCGTGGGACCAAACTCCAGACATATGGCCATTTTTCTGCCTGGCGTGACGCCATGTGGAAAAGGGTGCTTTTGAGGTTGAAGGCGGCAGGAAAGCCTGCAGCCCCGAGGTGTGTGGGGCTACGCAAGCGGTTCCCAAAGAGCTTTAGAACAAGGCATAGTTTTCCCTGCTGGCTCTTTGGGCGTGGGATCAGTCTCCAGACATATGGCCATTTTTGGGCCTGGCGCGGCGCCAAGTGGGAAAGGGTGGTTTTGAGGCTGAAGGCAGCAGGAAAGCCTGCAGCCCCCAGGTGTGTGGGGCTACGCAAGCGGTTCCCAAAGAGCTTTAGAACAAGGCATAGTTTTCCCTGCTGGCTCTTTGGGCGTGGGACCAGTCTCCAGAAATATGGCCATTTTTGTGCCTGGCGCGATGCCAAGTGGGAAAGGGTGGTTTTGAGAATGAAATCGCGAGAAAAGCCTGCAGCCCCCAGTTTGTGTGGGACTACGCAAGCGGTTCCCAAAGAGCTTTAGAACAAGGCATAGTTTTCCCTGCTGGCTCTTTGGGCGTGGGACCAGTCTCCAGACATATGGCCATTTTTGTGCCTGGCGCGGAGCCAATTGGGAAAGGGTGGTTTTGAGGCTGAAGAGAGCAGGAAAGCCTGCAGCCCCCAGGTGTGTGGGCCTACGCAAGCGGTTCCAAAAGAGCTTTAGAACAAGGCATAGTTTTCCCTGCTGGCTCTTTGGGCGTGGGACCAGTCTGCAGACATATGGCCATTTTTGGGCCTGGCTGACGTCATGTGGAAAAGGGTGGTTTTGAGGCTGAAGGCAGCAGGAAAGCCTGCAGCCCCCAGGTGTGTGGGGCTACGCAAGCGGTTCCCAAAGAGCTTTAGAACAAGGCATAGTTTTCCCTGCTGGCTCTTTGGGCGTGGGACCAGTCTCCAGACATATGGCCATTTCTGGGCCTGGCGCGGCGCCAAGTAGGAAAGGGTGGTTTTGAGGCTGAAGGCAGCAGGAAAGCCTGCAGCCCCCAGGTCTGTGGGGCTACGCAAACGGTTCCCAAAGAGCTTTAGAACAAGGCATAGTTTTCCCTGCTGGCTCTTTGGGCGTGGGACCAGTCTCCAGACATATGGCCATTTTTGTGCCTGGCGCAGCGCCAAGTGGGAAAGGGTTGTTTTGAGGCTGAAGGCAGCAGGAACGCGTGCAGCCCCCAGGTGTGTGGGGCTACGCAAGCGGTTCCCAAAGAGCTTTAGAACAAGGCATAGTTTTCCCTGCTGGCTCTTTGGGCGTGGGACAAATCTTCAGACATATGGCCATTTTTGGGCCTGGCGCGGCGCCAATTGCAAAAGGTTTCTTTTGAGGCTGAAGAGAGCAGGAAAGCCTGCAGACCCCAGGTCTGTGGGGCTACGCAAGCGGTTCCCAAAGAGCTTTAGAACAAGGCATAGTTTTCCCTGCTGGCTCTTTGGGCGTGGGACCAGTCTCCAGACATATGGCCATTTTTGTGCCTGGCGCGGAGCCAATTGGGAAAGGGTGGTTTTGAGGCTGAAGAGAGCAGGAAAGCCTGCAGCCCCAAGGTGTGTGGGCCTACGCAAGCGGTTCCAAAAGAGCTTTAGAACAAGGCATAGTTTTCCCTGCTGGCTCTTTGGGCGTGGGACCAGTCTCCAGACATATGGCCATTTTTGGGCCTGGCTGACGTCATGTGGAAAAGGGTGGTTTTGAGGCTGAAGGCAGCAGGAAAGCCTGCAGCCCCCAGGTGTGTGGGGCTACGCAAGCGGTTCCCAAAGAGCTTTAGAACAAGGCATAGTTTTCCCTGCTGGCTCTTTGGGCGTGGGACCAGTCTCCAGACATATGGCCATTTCTGGGCCTGGCGCGGCGCCAAGTAGGAAAGGGTGGTTTTGAGGCTGAAGGCAGCAGGAAAGCCTGCAGCCCCCAGGTCTGTGGGGCTACGCAAACGGTTCCCAAAGAGCTTTAGAACAAGGCATAGTTTTCCCTGCTGGCTCTTTGGGCGTGGGACCAGTCTCCAGACATATGGCCATTTTTGTGCCTGGCGCAGCGCCAAGTGGGAAAGGGTTGTTTTGAGGCTGAAGGCAGCAGGAACGCGTGCAGCCCCCAGGTGTGTGGGGCTACGCAAGCGGTTCCCAAAGAGCTTTAGAACAAGGCATAGTTTTCCCTGCTGGCTCTTTGGGCGTGGGACAAATCTTCAGACATATGGCCATTTTTGGGCCTGGCGCGGCGCCAATTGCAAAAGGTTTCTTTTGAGGCTGAAGAGAGCAGGAAAGCCTGCAGACCCCAGGTCTGTGGGGCTACGCAAGCGGTTCCCAAAGAGCTTTAGAACAAGGCATAGTTTTCCCTGCTGGCTCTTTGGGCCTGGGACCAAACTCCAGACATATGGCCATTTTTCTGCCTGGCGTGACGCCATGTGGAAAAGGGTGCTTTTGAGGTTGAAGGCGGCAGGAAAGCCTGCAGCCCCCAGGTGTGTGGGGCTACGCAAGCGGTTCCCAAAGAGCTTTAGAACAAGGCATAGTTTTCCCTGCTGGCTCTTTGGGCGTGGGACCAGTCTCCAGACATATGGCCATTTTTGTGCCTGGCGCGGAGCCAATTGGGAAAGGGTGGTTTTGAGGCTGAAGAGAGCAGGAAAGCCTGCAGCCCCCAGGTGTGTGGGCCTACGCAAGCGGTTCCAAAAGAGCTTTAGAACAAGGCATAGTTTTCCCTGCTGGCTCTTTGGGCGTGGGACCAGTCTGCAGACATATGGCCATTTTTGGGCCTGGCTGACGTCATGTGGAAAAGGGTGGTTTTGAGGCTGAAGGCAGCAGGAAAGCCTGCAGCCCCCAGGTGTGTGGGGCTACGCAAGCGGTTCCCAAAGAGCTTTAGAACAAGGCATAGTTTTCCCTGCTGGCTCTTTGGGCGTGGGACCAGTCTCCAGACATATGGCCATTTCTGGGCCTGGCGCGGCGCCAAGTAGGAAAGGGTGGTTTTGAGGCTGAAGGCAGCAGGAAAGCCTGCAGCCCCCAGGTCTGTGGGGCTACGCAAACGGTTCCCAAAGAGCTTTAGAACAAGGCATAGTTTTCCCTGCTGGCTCTTTGGGCGTGGGACCAGTCTCCAGACATATGGCCATTTTTGTGCCTGGCGCAGCGCCAAGTGGGAAAGGGTTGTTTTGAGGCTGAAGGCAGCAGGAACGCGTGCAGCCCCCAGGTGTGTGGGGCTACGCAAGCGGTTCCCAAAGAGCTTTAGAACAAGGCATAGTTTTCCCTGCTGGCTCTTTGGGCGTGGGACAAATCTTCAGACATATGGCCATTTTTGGGCCTGGCGCGGCGCCAATTGCAAAAGGTTTCTTTTGAGGCTGAAGAGAGCAGGAAAGCCTGCAGACCCCAGGTCTGTGGGGCTACGCAAGCGGTTCCCAAAGAGCTTTAGAACAAGGCATAGTTTTCCCTGCTGGCTCTTTGGGCGTGGGACCAGTCTCCAGACATATGGCCATTTTTGTGCCTGGCGCGGAGCCAATTGGGAAAGGGTGGTTTTGAGGCTGAAGAGAGCAGGAAAGCCTGCAGCCCCAAGGTGTGTGGGCCTACGCAAGCGGTTCCAAAAGAGCTTTAGAACAAGGCATAGTTTTCCCTGCTGGCTCTTTGGGCGTGGGACCAGTCTCCAGACATATGGCCATTTTTGGGCCTGGCTGACGTCATGTGGAAAAGGGTGGTTTTGAGGCTGAAGGCAGCAGGAAAGCCTGCAGCCCCCAGGTGTGTGGGGCTACGCAAGCGGTTCCCAAAGAGCTTTAGAACAAGGCATAGTTTTCCCTGCTGGCTCTTTGGGCGTGGGACCAGTCTCCAGACATATGGCCATTTCTGGGCCTGGCGCGGCGCCAAGTAGGAAAGGGTGGTTTTGAGGCTGAAGGCAGCAGGAAAGCCTGCAGCCCCCAGGTCTGTGGGGCTACGCAAACGGTTCCCAAAGAGCTTTAGAACAAGGCATAGTTTTCCCTGCTGGCTCTTTGGGCGTGGGACCAGTCTCCAGACATATGGCCATTTTTGTGCCTGGCGCAGCGCCAAGTGGGAAAGGGTTGTTTTGAGGCTGAAGGCAGCAGGAACGCGTGCAGCCCCCAGGTGTGTGGGGCTACGCAAGCGGTTCCCAAAGAGCTTTAGAACAAGGCATAGTTTTCCCTGCTGGCTCTTTGGGCGTGGGACAAATCTTCAGACATATGGCCATTTTTGGGCCTGGCGCGGCGCCAATTGCAAAAGGTTTCTTTTGAGGCTGAAGAGAGCAGGAAAGCCTGCAGACCCCAGGTCTGTGGGGCTACGCAAGCGGTTCCCAAAGAGCTTTAGAACAAGGCATAGTTTTCCCTGCTGGCTCTTTGGGCCTGGGACCAAACTCCAGACATATGGCCATTTTTCTGCCTGGCGTGACGCCATGTGGAAAAGGGTGCTTTTGAGGTTGAAGGCGGCAGGAAAGCCTGCAGCCCCCAGGTGTGTGGGGCTACGCAAGCGGTTCCCAAAGAGCTTTAGAACAAGGCATAGTTTTCCCTGCTGGCTCTTTGGGCGTGGGACCAGTCTCCAGACATATGGCCATTTTTGTGCCTGGCGTGACGCCATGTGGAAAAGGGTGCTTTTGAGGTTGAAGGCAGCAGGAAAGCCTGCAGCCCCCAGGTGTGTGGGGCTACGCAAGCGGTTCCCAAAGAGCTTTAGAACAAGGCATAGTTTTCCCTGCTGGCTCTTTGGGCGTGGGACCATACTCCAGACATATGGCCATTTTTGGGCCTGGCGCGGGGCCAAGTGGGAAAGGGTGGTTTTGAGGCTGAAGGCAGCAGGAAAGCCTGCAGCCCCCAGGTCTGTGGGGCTACGCAAGCGGTTCCCAAAGAGCTTTAGAACAAGGCATAGTTTTCCCTGCTGGCTCTTTGGGCGTGGGACCAGTCTCCAGACATATGGCCATTTTTGTGCCTGGCGCGGAGCCAATTGCAAAAGGTTTCTTTTGAGGCTGAAGAGAGCAAGAAAGCCTGCAGACCCCAGGTCTGTGGGGCTATGCAAGGGGTTCCCAAAGAGCTTTAGAACAAGGCATAGTTTTCCCTGCTGGCTCTTTGGGCCTGGGACCAAACTCCAGACATATGGCCATTTTTCTGCCTGGCGTGACGCCATGTGGAAAAGGGTGCTTTTGAGGTTGAAGGCAGCAGGAAAGCCTGCAGCCCGCAGGTCTGTGGGGCTACGCAAGCGGTTCCCAAAGAGCTTTAGAACAAGGCATAGTTTTCCCTGCTGCCTCTTTGGGCGTGGGACCAGTCTCCAGAAATATGGCCATTTTTTTGCCTGGCGCGATGCGAAGTGGGAAATGGTGGTTTTGAGGCTGAAGGCAGCTGGAAAGCCTGCAGCCCCCAGGTGTGTGGGGCTACGCAAGCGGTTCCCAAAGAGCTTTAGAACAAGGCATAGTTTTCCCTGCTGGCTCTTTGGGCGTGGGACCAGTCTCCAGAAATATGGCCATTTTTGTGCCTGGCGCGATGCCAAGTGGGAAAGGGTGGTTTTGAGAATGAAATCGCGAGAAAAGCCTGCAGCCCCCAGTTTGTGTGGGACTACGCAAGCGGTTCCCAAAGAGCTTTAGAACAAGGCATAGTTTTCCCTGCTGGCTCTTTGGGCGTGGGACCAGTCTCCAGACATATGGCCATTTTTGTGCCTGGCGCGGAGCCAATTGGGAAAGGGTGGTTTTGAGGCTGAAGAGAGCAGGAAAGCCTGCAGCCCCCAGGTGTGTGGGCCTACGCAAGCGGTTCCAAAAGAGCTTTAGAACAAGGCATAGTTTTCCCTGCTGGCTCTTTGGGCGTGGGACCAGTCTGCAGACATATGGCCATTTTTGGGCCTGGCTGACGTCATGTGGAAAAGGGTGGTTTTGAGGCTGAAGGCAGCAGGAAAGCCTGCAGCCCCCAGGTGTGTGGGGCTACGCAAGCGGTTCCCAAAGAGCTTTAGAACAAGGCATAGTTTTCCCTGCTGGCTCTTTGGGCGTGGGACCAGTCTCCAGACATATGGCCATTTCTGGGCCTGGCGCGGCGCCAAGTAGGAAAGGGTGGTTTTGAGGCTGAAGGCAGCAGGAAAGCCTGCAGCCCCCAGGTCTGTGGGGCTACGCAAACGGTTCCCAAAGAGCTTTAGAACAAGGCATAGTTTTCCCTGCTGGCTCTTTGGGCGTGGGACCAGTCTCCAGACATATGGCCATTTTTGTGCCTGGCGCAGCGCCAAGTGGGAAAGGGTTGTTTTGAGGCTGAAGGCAGCAGGAACGCGTGCAGCCCCCAGGTGTGTGGGGCTACGCAAGCGGTTCCCAAAGAGCTTTAGAACAAGGCATAGTTTTCCCTGCTGGCTCTTTGGGCGTGGGACAAATCTTCAGACATATGGCCATTTTTGGGCCTGGCGCGGCGCCAATTGCAAAAGGTTTCTTTTGAGGCTGAAGAGAGCAGGAAAGCCTGCAGACCCCAGGTCTGTGGGGCTACGCAAGCGGTTCCCAAAGAGCTTTAGAACAAGGCATAGTTTTCCCTGCTGGCTCTTTGGGCGTGGGACCAGTCTCCAGACATATGGCCATTTTTGTGCCTGGCGCGGAGCCAATTGGGAAAGGGTGGTTTTGAGGCTGAAGAGAGCAGGAAAGCCTGCAGCCCCAAGGTGTGTGGGCCTACGCAAGCGGTTCCAAAAGAGCTTTAGAACAAGGCATAGTTTTCCCTGCTGGCTCTTTGGGCGTGGGACCAGTCTCCAGACATATGGCCATTTTTGGGCCTGGCTGACGTCATGTGGAAAAGGGTGGTTTTGAGGCTGAAGGCAGCAGGAAAGCCTGCAGCCCCCAGGTGTGTGGGGCTACGCAAGCGGTTCCCAAAGAGCTTTAGAACAAGGCATAGTTTTCCCTGCTGGCTCTTTGGGCGTGGGACCAGTCTCCAGACATATGGCCATTTCTGGGCCTGGCGCGGCGCCAAGTAGGAAAGGGTGGTTTTGAGGCTGAAGGCAGCAGGAAAGCCTGCAGCCCCCAGGTCTGTGGGGCTACGCAAACGGTTCCCAAAGAGCTTTAGAACAAGGCATAGTTTTCCCTGCTGGCTCTTTGGGCGTGGGACCAGTCTCCAGACATATGGCCATTTTTGTGCCTGGCGCAGCGCCAAGTGGGAAAGGGTTGTTTTGAGGCTGAAGGCAGCAGGAACGCGTGCAGCCCCCAGGTGTGTGGGGCTACGCAAGCGGTTCCCAAAGAGCTTTAGAACAAGGCATAGTTTTCCCTGCTGGCTCTTTGGGCGTGGGACAAATCTTCAGACATATGGCCATTTTTGGGCCTGGCGCGGCGCCAATTGCAAAAGGTTTCTTTTGAGGCTGAAGAGAGCAGGAAAGCCTGCAGACCCCAGGTCTGTGGGGCTACGCAAGCGGTTCCCAAAGAGCTTTAGAACAAGGCATAGTTTTCCCTGCTGGCTCTTTGGGCCTGGGACCAAACTCCAGACATATGGCCATTTTTCTGCCTGGCGTGACGCCATGTGGAAAAGGGTGCTTTTGAGGTTGAAGGCGGCAGGAAAGCCTGCAGCCCCCAGGTGTGTGGGGCTACGCAAGCGGTTCCCAAAGAGCTTTAGAACAAGGCATAGTTTTCCCTGCTGGCTCTTTGGGCGTGGGACCAGTCTCCAGACATATGGCCATTTTTGTGCCTGGCGCGGAGCCAATTGGGAAAGGGTGGTTTTGAGGCTGAAGAGAGCAGGAAAGCCTGCAGCCCCCAGGTGTGTGGGCCTACGCAAGCGGTTCCAAAAGAGCTTTAGAACAAGGCATAGTTTTCCCTGCTGGCTCTTTGGGCGTGGGACCAGTCTGCAGACATATGGCCATTTTTGGGCCTGGCTGACGTCATGTGGAAAAGGGTGGTTTTGAGGCTGAAGGCAGCAGGAAAGCCTGCAGCCCCCAGGTGTGTGGGGCTACGCAAGCGGTTCCCAAAGAGCTTTAGAACAAGGCATAGTTTTCCCTGCTGGCTCTTTGGGCGTGGGACCAGTCTCCAGACATATGGCCATTTCTGGGCCTGGCGCGGCGCCAAGTAGGAAAGGGTGGTTTTGAGGCTGAAGGCAGCAGGAAAGCCTGCAGCCCCCAGGTCTGTGGGGCTACGCAAACGGTTCCCAAAGAGCTTTAGAACAAGGCATAGTTTTCCCTGCTGGCTCTTTGGGCGTGGGACCAGTCTCCAGACATATGGCCATTTTTGTGCCTGGCGCAGCGCCAAGTGGGAAAGGGTTGTTTTGAGGCTGAAGGCAGCAGGAACGCGTGCAGCCCCCAGGTGTGTGGGGCTACGCAAGCGGTTCCCAAAGAGCTTTAGAACAAGGCATAGTTTTCCCTGCTGGCTCTTTGGGCGTGGGACAAATCTTCAGACATATGGCCATTTTTGGGCCTGGCGCGGCGCCAATTGCAAAAGGTTTCTTTTGAGGCTGAAGAGAGCAGGAAAGCCTGCAGACCCCAGGTCTGTGGGGCTACGCAAGCGGTTCCCAAAGAGCTTTAGAACAAGGCATAGTTTTCCCTGCTGGCTCTTTGGGCGTGGGACCAGTCTCCAGACATATGGCCATTTTTGTGCCTGGCGCGGAGCCAATTGGGAAAGGGTGGTTTTGAGGCTGAAGAGAGCAGGAAAGCCTGCAGCCCCAAGGTGTGTGGGCCTACGCAAGCGGTTCCAAAAGAGCTTTAGAACAAGGCATAGTTTTCCCTGCTGGCTCTTTGGGCGTGGGACCAGTCTCCAGACATATGGCCATTTTTGGGCCTGGCTGACGTCATGTGGAAAAGGGTGGTTTTGAGGCTGAAGGCAGCAGGAAAGCCTGCAGCCCCCAGGTGTGTGGGGCTACGCAAGCGGTTCCCAAAGAGCTTTAGAACAAGGCATAGTTTTCCCTGCTGGCTCTTTGGGCGTGGGACCAGTCTCCAGACATATGGCCATTTCTGGGCCTGGCGCGGCGCCAAGTAGGAAAGGGTGGTTTTGAGGCTGAAGGCAGCAGGAAAGCCTGCAGCCCCCAGGTCTGTGGGGCTACGCAAACGGTTCCCAAAGAGCTTTAGAACAAGGCATAGTTTTCCCTGCTGGCTCTTTGGGCGTGGGACCAGTCTCCAGACATATGGCCATTTTTGTGCCTGGCGCAGCGCCAAGTGGGAAAGGGTTGTTTTGAGGCTGAAGGCAGCAGGAACGCGTGCAGCCCCCAGGTGTGTGGGGCTACGCAAGCGGTTCCCAAAGAGCTTTAGAACAAGGCATAGTTTTCCCTGCTGGCTCTTTGGGCGTGGGACAAATCTTCAGACATATGGCCATTTTTGGGCCTGGCGCGGCGCCAATTGCAAAAGGTTTCTTTTGAGGCTGAAGAGAGCAGGAAAGCCTGCAGACCCCAGGTCTGTGGGGCTACGCAAGCGGTTCCCAAAGAGCTTTAGAACAAGGCATAGTTTTCCCTGCTGGCTCTTTGGGCCTGGGACCAAACTCCAGACATATGGCCATTTTTCTGCCTGGCGTGACGCCATGTGGAAAAGGGTGCTTTTGAGGTTGAAGGCGGCAGGAAAGCCTGCAGCCCCCAGGTGTGTGGGGCTACGCAAGCGGTTCCCAAAGAGCTTTAGAACAAGGCATAGTTTTCCCTGCTGGCTCTTTGGGCGTGGGACCAGTCTCCAGACATATGGCCATTTTTGTGCCTGGCGTGACGCCATGTGGAAAAGGGTGCTTTTGAGGTTGAAGGCAGCAGGAAAGCCTGCAGCCCCCAGGTGTGTGGGGCTACGCAAGCGGTTCCCAAAGAGCTTTAGAACAAGGCATAGTTTTCCCTGCTGGCTCTTTGGGCGTGGGACCATACTCCAGACATATGGCCATTTTTGGGCCTGGCGCGGGGCCAAGTGGGAAAGGGTGGTTTTGAGGCTGAAGGCAGCAGGAAAGCCTGCAGCCCCCAGGTCTGTGGGGCTACGCAAGCGGTTCCCAAAGAGCTTTAGAACAAGGCATAGTTTTCCCTGCTGGCTCTTTGGGCGTGGGACCAGTCTCCAGACATATGGCCATTTTTGTGCCTGGCGCGGAGCCAATTGCAAAAGGTTTCTTTTGAGGCTGAAGAGAGCAAGAAAGCCTGCAGACCCCAGGTCTGTGGGGCTATGCAAGGGGTTCCCAAAGAGCTTTAGAACAAGGCATAGTTTTCCCTGCTGGCTCTTTGGGCCTGGGACCAAACTCCAGACATATGGCCATTTTTCTGCCTGGCGTGACGCCATGTGGAAAAGGGTGCTTTTGAGGTTGAAGGCAGCAGGAAAGCCTGCAGCCCGCAGGTCTGTGGGGCTACGCAAGCGGTTCCCAAAGAGCTTTAGAACAAGGCATAGTTTTCCCTGCTGCCTCTTTGGGCGTGGGACCAGTCTCCAGAAATATGGCCATTTTTTTGCCTGGCGCGATGCGAAGTGGGAAATGGTGGTTTTGAGGCTGAAGGCAGCTGGAAAGCCTGCAGCCCCCAGGTGTGTGGGGCTACGCAAGCGGTTCCCAAAGAGCTTTAGAACAAGGCATAGTTTTCCCTGCTAGCTCTTTGGGCGTGGGACCAGTCTCCAGACATATGGCCATTTTTGTGCCTGGCGCGGCGCCAAGTGGGAAAGGGTGGTTTTGAGGCTGAAAGCGCGAGAAAAGCCTGCAGCCCCCAGTTTGTGTGGGGCTACGCAAGCGGTTCCCAAAGAGCTTTAGAACAAGGCATAGTGTTCCCTGCTGGCTCTTTGGGCGTGGGACCAGTCTCCAGACATATGGCCATTTTGGGGCCTGGCATGGCGCCAAGTGGGAAAGGGTGCTTTTGAGGTTGAAGGCAGCAGGAAAGCCTGCAGCCCCCAGGTGTGTGGGGCTACGCAAACGGTTCCCAAAGAGCTTTAGAACAATGCATAGTTTTCCCTGCTGGCTCTTTGGGCGTGGGACCAACCTCCAGACATATGGCCATTTTTGGGCCTGGCGTGACGCCATGTGGTAAAGGGTTGTTTTGAGGCTGAAGGCAGCAGGAAAGCCTGCAGCCCCCAGGTGTGTGGGGCTACGCAAGCGGTTCCCAAAGAGCTTTAGAACAAGGCATAGTTTTCCCTGCTGGCTCTTTGGGAAAGGAACCAGTCTCCAGAAATATGGCCATTTTTGTGACTGGCGCGATGCCAAGTGTTAAAGGGTGGTTTTGAGGCTGAAGGCAGCAGGAAAGCCTGCAGCCCCCAGGTGTGTGGGGCTAAGCAAGCGGTTCCCAAAGAGCTTTAGAACAAGGAATAGTTTTCCCTGCTGGCTCTTTGGGCGTGGGACCAGTCTCCAGACATATGGCCATTTTTGGGCCTGACGCGGGGCCAAGTGGGAAAGGGTGGTTTTGAGGCTGAAGAGAGCAGGAAAGCCTGCAGCCCCCAGGTGTGTGGGGCTACGCAAGCGGTTCCCAAAGAGCTTTAGAACAAGGCATAGTTTTCCCTGCTGGCTCTTTGGGCGTGGGACCAGTCTCCAGACATATGGCCATTTTTGGGCCTGGCGTGACGCCATGTGGGAAAGGGTGGTTGTGAGGCTGAAGGCAGCATGAAAGCCTGCAGCCCCCAGGTGTGTGGGGCTACGCAAGAGGTTTCCCAAAGAGCTTTAGAACAAGGCATAGTTTTCCCTGCTAGCTCTTTGGGCGTGGGACCAACCTCCAGACATATGGCCATTTTTGTGCCTGGCGCAGCGCCAAGTGGGAAAGGGTGGTTTTGAGGCTGAAAGCGTGAGAAAAGCCTGCAGCCCCCAGTTTCTGTGGGGCTACGCAAGCGGTTCCCAAAGAGCTTTAGAACAAGGCATAGTTTTCCCTGCTGGCTCTTTGGGCGTGGGACCAATCTCCAGACATATGGCCATTTTTGGGCCTGGCGCGGCACCAAGTGGGAAAGGGTGGTTTTGAGACTGAAGAGAGCAGGAAAGCCTGCAGACCCCAGGTGTGTGGGGCTACGCAAACGTTTCCCAAAGAGCTTTAGAACAAGGCATAGTTTTCCCTGCTGGCTCTTTGGGCGTGGGACCAACCTCCAGACATATGGCCATTTTTGTGCCTGGCGTGACGCAATGTGGGAAAGGGTGGTTTTGAGGCTGAAGGCAGCAGGAAAGCCTGCAGCCCGCAGGTCTGTGGGGCTACGCAAGCGGTTCCCAAAGAGCTTTAGAACAAGGCATAGTTTTCCCTGCTGGCTCTTTGGGCGTGGGACCAGTCTCCAGAAATATGGCCATTTTTTTGCCTGGCGCGATGCGAAGTGGGAAATGGTGGTTTTGAGGCTGAAGGCAGCAGGAAAGCCTGCAGCCCCCAGGTGTGTGGGGCTACGCAAGCCTTTCCCAAAGAGCTTTAGAACAAGGAATAGTTTTCCCTGCTGGCTCTTTGGGCGGGGACCAGTCTCCAGACATATGGCCATTTTTGGGCCTGGCGTGACGCCATGTGGGAAAGGGTGCTTTTGAGGCTGAAGGCAGCAGGAAAGCCTGCAGCCCGCAGGTGTGTTGGGCTACGCAAGCGGTTCCCAAAGAGCTTTAGAACAAGGCATAGTTTTCCCTGCTGGCTCTTTGGGCGTGGGACCAGTCTCCAGACATATGGCCATTTTTGGGCCTGGCGCGATGCCAAGTAGGAAAGGGTGCTTTTGAGGCTGAAGGCAGCAGGAAAGCCTGCAGCCCCCAGGTGTGTGGGGCTACGCAAGCGGTTCCCAAAGAGCTTTAGAACAAGGCATAGTTTTCCGTGCTGGCTCTTTGGGCGTGGGACCAGTCTCCAGACATATCGCCATTTATGTGCCTGGCGCGATGCCAAGTGGGAAAGGGTGGTTTTGAGGCTGAAGGCAGCAGGAAAGCCTGCAGCCCCCAGGTGTGTGGGGCTACGCAAGCGGTTCCCAAAGAGCTTTAGAACAAGGCATAGTTTTCCCTGCTGGCTCTTTGGGCATGAAATCAGTCTCCAGATATATGACCATTTTTGGGCCTGGCGCAGCGCCAAGTGGGAAAGGGTTGTTTTGAGGCTGAAGGCAGCAGGAAAGCCTGCAGCCCCCAGGTGTATGGGGCTACGCAAGCGTTTCCCAAAGAGCTTTAGAACAAGGCATAGTTTTCCCTGCTGGCTCTTTGGGCGTGGGACCAGTCTCCAGCCATATGGCCATTTTTGGGCCTGGCGCGGGGCCAAGTGGGAAAGGGTGGTTGTGAGGCTGAAGGCAGCAGGAAAGCCTGCAGCCCCCAGGTGTGTGGGGCTACGCAAGCGGTTCCCAAAGAGCTTTAGAACAAGGCATAGTTTTCCCTGCTGGCTCTTTGGGCGTGGGACCAGTCTCCAGAGATATGGCCATTTTTGTGCCTGGCGTGACGCCAAGTGGGAAAGGGTGGTTTTGAGGCTGAAGGCAGCAGGAAAGCCTGCAGCCCCCAGGTCTGTGGGGCTACGCAAGCGGTTCCCAACGAGCTTTAGAACAAGGCATAGTTTTCCCTGCTGGTTCTTTGGCGTGGGACCAACCTCCAGACATATGGCCATTTTTGGGCCTGGCGCGACGCCAAGTGGGAAAGGGTGGTTTTGAGGCTGAAGGCAGCAGGAAAGCCTGCAGCCCCCAGGTGTGTGGGGCTACGCAAGCGGTTCCCAAAGAGCTTTAGAACAAGGCATAGTTTTCCCTGCTGGCTCTTTGGGCGTGGGACCAGTCTCCAGACATATGGCCATTTTTGGGCCTGGCGCGGCGCCAAGTGGGAAAGGGTGGTTTTGAGGCTGAAGGCAGTAGGAAAGCCTGCAGCCCCCAGGTGTGTGGGGCTACGCAAGCGGTTCCCAAAGAGCTTTAGAACAAGGCATAGTTTTCCCTGCTGGCTCTTTGGGCGTGGGACCAGTCTCCAGACATATGGCCATTTTTGGGCCTAGCGGAGCGCCAAGTGGGAAAGGGTGGTTTTGAGGCTGAAGGCAGCAGGAAAGCCTGCAGCCCCCAGGTGTGTG
Source organism: Chroicocephalus ridibundus (assembly GCF_963924245.1). Taxonomy (NCBI): domain Eukaryota; kingdom Metazoa; phylum Chordata; class Aves; order Charadriiformes; family Laridae; genus Chroicocephalus; species Chroicocephalus ridibundus. The sequence continues at coordinate 11,784 of NW_026961450.1, read as the reverse complement.
GGGCTACGCAAGCGGTTCCCAAAGAGCTTTAGAACAAGGCATAGTTTTCCCTGCTGGTTCTTTGGCGTGGGACCAACCTCCAGACATATGGCCATTTTTGTGCCTGGCGTGACGCCATGTGGGAAATGTGGGTTTGAGGCTGAAGGCAGCAGGAAAGCCTGCAGCCCGCAGGTCTGTGGGGCCACGCAAGCGGTTCCCAAAGAGCTTTAGAACAAGGCATAGTTTTCCCTGCTGGCTCTTTGGGAAAGGGACCAGTCTCCAGACATATGGCCATTTTTGTGCCTGGCAGGGTGCCAAGTGGGAAAGGGTGGTTTTGAGGCTGAAGGCAGCAGGAAAGCCTGCAGCCCCCAGGTGTGTGGGGCTACGCAAGCCGTTCCCAAAGAGCTTTAGAACAAGGCATAGTTTTCCCTGCTGGCTCTTTGGGCGTGGGACCAGTCTCCAGACATATGGCCATTTTTGGGCCTGGCGCGGCGCCAAGTGGGAAAGGGTGGTTTTGAGTCTGAAGGCAGCAGGAAAGCCTGCAGCCCCCAGGTGTGTGGGGCTACGCAAGCCGTTCCAAAAGAGCTTTAGAACAAGGCATAGTTTTCCCTGCTGGCTCTTTGGGCGTGGGACCAGTCTCCAGACATATGGCCATTTATGTGCCTGGCGCGATGCGAAGTAGGAAAGGGTGCTTTTGAGGCTGAAGGCAGCAGGAAAGCCTGCAGCCCCCAGGTGTGTGGGGCTACGCAAGCGGTTCCCAAAGAGCTTTAGAACAAGGCATAGTTTTCCCTGCTGGCTCTTTGGGCGTGGGACCAGTCTCCAGACATATGGCCATTTTTGGGCCTGGCGCGATGCCAAGTAGGAAAGGGTGCTTTTAAGGCTGAAGGCAGCAGGAAAGCCTGCAGCCCCCAGGTGTGTGGGGCTACGCAAGCGGTTCCCAAAGAGCTTTAGAACAAGGCATAGTTTTCCCTGCTGGCTCTTTGGGCGTGGGACCAGTCTCCAGCCATATGGCCATTTTTGTGCCTGGCGCGGCGCCAAGTGGGAAAGGGTGGTTTTGAGTCTGAAGGCAGCAGGAAAGCCTGCAGCCCCCAGGTGTGTGGGGCTACGCAAGCGGTTCCAAAAGAGCTTTAGAACAAGGCATAGTTTTCCCTGCTGGCTCTTTGGGCGTGGGACCAGTCTCCAGACATATGGCCATTTATGTGCCTGGCGCGATGCCAAGTAGGAAAGGGTGCTTTTGAGGCTGAAGGCAGCAGGAAAGCCTGCAGCCCCCAGGTGTGTGGGGCTACGCAAGCGGTTCCCAAAGAGCTTTAGAACAAGGCATAGTTTTCCCTGCCGGTTCTTTGGCGTGGGACCAACCTCCAGACATATGGCCATTTTTGTGCCTGGCGCGGCGCCAAGTGGGAAAGGGTGGTTTTGAGGCTGAAGGCAGCAGGAAAGCCTGCAGCCCCCAGGTGTGTGGGGCTACGCAAGCGGTTCCCAAAGAGCTTTAGAACAAGGCATAGTTTTCCCTGTTGGCTCTTTGGGCGTGGGACCAGTCTCCAGACATATGGCCATTTTTGTGCCTGGCGGAGCGCCAAGTGGGAAAGGGTGGTTTTGAGGCTGAAGACAGCAGGAAAGCCTGCAGCCCCCAGGTGTGTGGGGCTACGCAAGCGGTTCCCAAAGAGCTTTAGAACAAGGCATAGTTTTCCCTGCTGGATCTTTGGGCGTGGGACCAGTCTCCAGATATATGGCCATTTTTGTGCCTAGCGGAGCGCCAAGTGGGAAAGTGTGGTTTTGAGGCTGAAGGCAGCAGGAAAGCCTGCAGCCCCCAGGTGTGTGGGGCTACGCAAGCGGTTCCCAAAGAGCTTTAGAACAAGGCATAGTTTTCCCTGCTGGCTCTTTGTGCGTGGGACCAGTCTCCAGACATATGGCCATTTTTGGGCCTGGCGCGGCGCCAAGTGGGAAAGCGTGGTTTTGAGGCTGAAGGCAGCAGGAAAGCCTGCAGCCCCCAGGTGTGTGGGGCTACGCAAGCGGTTCCCAAAGAGCTTTAGAACAAGGCATAGTTTTCCCTGCTGGCTCTTTGGGCGTGGGACCAGTCTCCAGACATATGGCCATTTTTGTGCCTGGCTGACGCCATGTGGAAAAGGGTGGTTTTGAGGCTGAAGGCAGCAGGAAAGCCTGCAGCCCCCAGGTGTGTGGGGCTACGCAAGCGGTGCCCCAAGAGCTTTAGAACAAGGCATAGTTTTCCCTGCTGGCTCTTTGGGCGTGGGACCAACCTCCAGACATATGGCCATTTTTGTGCCTGGCGTGACGCCATGTGGAAAAGGGTGGTTTTGAGGCTGAAGGCAGCAGGAAAGCCTGCAGCCCCCAGGTGTGTGGGGCTACGCAAGCGGTTCCCAAAGAGCTTTAGAACAAGGCATAGTTTTCCCTGCTGGCTCTTTGGGCGTGGGACCAAACTCCAGACATATGGCCATTTTTGTGCCTGGCGTGACGCCATGTGGAAAAGGGTGGTTTTGAGGCTGAAGGCAGCAGGAAAGCCTGCAGCCCCCAGGTGTGTGGGGCTACGCAAGCGGTTCCCAAAGAGCTTTAGAACAAGGCATAGTTTTCCCTGCTGGCTCTTTGGGCGTGGGACCAGTCTCCAGACATATGGCCATTTTTGTGCCTGGCGTGACGCCATGTGGGAAAGGGTTGTTTTGAGGCTGAAGAGAGCAGGAAAGCCTGCAGTCCCCAGGTGTGTGGGGCTACGCAAGCGGTTCCCAAAGAGCTTTAGAACAAGGCATAGTTTTCCCTGTTGGCTCTTTGGGCGTGGGACCAGTCTCCAGACATATGGCCATTTTTGTGCCTGGCGGAGCGCCAAGTGGGAAAGGGTGGTTTTGAGGCTGAAGGCAGCAGGAAAGCCTGCAGCCCCCAGGTGTGTGGGGCTACGCAAGCGTTTCCCAAAGAGCTTTAGAACAAGGCATAGTTTTCCCTGCTGGATCTTTGGGCGTGGGACCAGTCTCCAGACATATGGCCATTTTTGGGCCTAGCGGAGCGCCAAGTGGGAAAGTGTGGTTTTGAGGCTGAAGGCAGCAGGAAAGCCTGCAGCCCCCAGGTGTGTGGGGCTACGCAAGCGGTTCCCAAAGAGCTTTAGAACAAGGCATAGTTTTCCCTGCTGGCTCTTTGTGCGTGGGACCAGTCTCCAGACATATGGCCATTTTTTGGCCTGGCGCGGCGCCAAGTGGGAAAGGGTGGTTTTGAGGCTGAAGGCAGCAGGAAAGCCTGCAGCCCCCAGGTGTGTGGGGCTACGCAAGCGGTTCCCAAAGAGCTTTAGAACAAGGCATAGTTTTCCCTGCTGGCTCTTTGGGCGTGGGACCAGTCTCCAGACATATGGCCATTTTTGTGCCTGGCTGACGCCATGTGGAAAAGGGTGGTTTTGAGGCTGAAGGCAGCAGGAAAGCCTGCAGCCCCCAGGTGTGTGGGGCTACGCAAGCGGTGCCCCAAGAGCTTTAGAACAAGGCATAGTTTTCCCTGCTGGCTCTTTGGGCGTGGGACCAACCTCCAGACATATGGCCATTTTTGTGCCTGGCGTGACGCCATGTGGAAAAGGGTGGTTTTGAGGCTGAAGGCAGCAGGAAAGCCTGCAGCCCCCAGGTGTGTGGGGCTACGCAAGCGGTTCCCAAAGAGCTTTAGAACAAGGCATAGTTTTCCCTGCTGGCTCTTTGGGCGTGGGACCAGTCTCCAGACATATGGCCATTTTTGTGCCTGGCGTGACGCCATGTGGGAAAGGGTTGTTTTGAGGCTGAAGAGAGCAGGAAAGCCTGCAGCCCCCAGGTGTGTGGGGCTACGCAAGCGGTTCCCAAAGAGCTTTAGAACAAGGCATAGTTTTCCCTGCTGGCTCTTTGGGCGTGGGACCAGTCTCCAGACATATGGCCATTTTTTGGCCTGGCGCGGCACCAAGTGGGAAAGGGTGCTTTTGGGGCTGAAGAGAGCAGGAAAGCCTGCAGCCCCCAGGTGTGTGGGGCTACGCAAACGGTTCCCAAAGAGCTTTAGAACAAGGCATAGTTTTCCCTGCTGGCTCTTTGGGCGTGGGACCAACCTCCAGACATATGGCCATTTTTGTGCCTGGCGTGACGCCAAGTGGGAAAGGGTGGTTTTGAGGCTGAAGGCAGCAGGAAAGCCTGCAGCCCGCAGGTCTGTGGGGCCACGCAAGCGGTTCCCAAAGAGCTTTAGAACAAGGCATAGTTTTCCCTGCTGGCTCTTTGGGAAAGGGACCAGTCTCCAGACATATGGCCATTTTTGTGCCTGGCGCGGCGCCAAGTGGGAAAGGGTCGTTTTGAGTCTGAAGGCAGCAGGAAAGCCTGCAGCCCCCAGGTGTGTGTGGCTACGCAAGCGGTTCCCAAAGAGCTTTAGAACAAGGCATAGTTTTCCCTGCTGGCTCTTTGGGCGTGGGACCAACCTCCAGACATATGGCCATTTTTGTGCCTGGCGTGACGCCATGTGGAAAAGGGTGGTTTTGAGGCTGAAGGCAGCAGGAAAGCCTGCAGCCCCCAGGTGTGTGGGGCTACGCAAGCGGTTCCCAAAGAGCTTTAGAACAAGGCATAGTTTTCCCTGCTGGCTCTTTGGGCGTGGGACCAGTCTCCAGACATATGGCCATTTTTGTGCCTGGCGTGACGCCATGTGGAAAAGGGTTGTTTTGAGGCTGAAGGCAGCAGGAAAGCCTGCAGCCCCCAGGTGTGTTGGGCTACGCAAGCGGTTCCCAAAGAGCTTTAGAACAAGGCATAGTTTTCCCTGCTGGCTCTTTGGGCGTGGGACCAACCTCCATACATATGGCCATTTTTGTGCCTGGCGTGACGTCATGTGGGAAAGGGTGGTTTTGAGGCTGAAGGCAGCAGGAAAGCCTGCAGCCCCCAGGTCTGTGGGGCCACGCAAGCGGTTCCCAAAGAGCTTTAGAACAAGGCATAGTTTTCCCTGCTGGCTCTTTGGGCGTGGGACCAGTCTCCAGACATATGGCCATTTTTGTGCCTGGCGTGACGCCATGTGGAAAAGGGTGCTTCTGAGGTTGAAGGCAGCAGGAAAGCCTGCAGCCCCCAGGTCTGTGGGGCCACGCAAGCGGTTCCCAAAGAGCTTTAGAACAAGGCATAGTTTTCCCTGCTGGCTCTTTGGGCATGGGACCAGTCTCTAGATACATGGCCATTTTTGGGCCTGGCGCGGCGCCAAGTGGGAAAGGGTGGTTTTGAGTCTGAAGGCAGCAGGAAAGCCTGCAGCCCCCAGGTCTGTGGGGCTACGCAAGCGGTTCCAAAAGAGCTTTAGAACAAGGCATAGTTTTCCCTGCTGGCTCTTTGGGCGTGGGACCAGTCTCCAGACATATGGCCATTTATGTGCCTGGCGCGATGCGAAGTAGGAAAGGGTGGTTTTGAGGCTGAAGGCAGCAGGAAAGCCTGCAGCCCCCAGGTGTGTGGGGCTACGCAAGCGGTTCCCAAAGAGCTTTAGAACAAGGCATAGTTTTCCCTGCTGGCTCTTTGGGCGTGGGACCAGTCTCCAGACATATGGCCATTTTTGGGCCTGGCGCGATGCCAAGTAGGAAAGGGTGCTTTTAAGGCTGAAGGCAGCAGGAAAGCCTGCAGCCCCCAGGTGTGTGGGGCTACGCAAGCGGTTCCCAAAGAGCTTTAGAACAAGGCATAGTTTTCCCTGCTGGCTCTTTGGGCGTGGGACCAGTCTCCAGCCATATGGCCATTTTTGTGCCTGGCGCGGCGCCAAGTGGGAAAGGGTGGTTTTGAGTCTGAAGGCAGCAGGAAAGCCTGCAGCCCCCAGGTGTGTGGGGCTACGCAAGCGGTTCCAAAAGAGCTTTAGAACAAGGCATAGTTTTCCCTGCTGGCTCTTTGGGCGTGGGACCAGTCTCCAGACATATGGCCATTTATGTGCCTGGCGCGATGCCAAGTAGGAAAGGGTGCTTTTGAGGCTGAAGGCAGCAGGAAAGCCTGCAGCCCCCAGGTGTGTGGGGCTACGCAAGCGGTTCCCAAAGAGCTTTAGAACAAGGCATAGTTTTCCCTGCTGGTTCTTTGGCGTGGGACCAACCTCCAGACATATGGCCATTTTTGTGCCTGGCGCGGCGCCAAGTGGGAAAGGGTGGTTTTGAGGCTGAAGGCAGCAGGAAAGCCTGCAGCCCCCAGGTGTGTGGGGCTACGCAAGCGGTTCCCAAAGAGCTTTAGAACAAGGCATAGTTTTCCCTGTTGGCTCTTTGGGCGTGGGACCAGTCTCCAGACATATGGCCATTTTTGTGCCTGGCGGAGCGCCAAGTGGGAAAGGGTGGTTTTGAGGCTGAAGACAGCAGGAAAGCCTGCAGCCCCCAGGTGTGTGGGGCTACGCAAGCGGTTCCCAAAGAGCTTTAGAACAAGGCATAGTTTTCCCTGCTGGCTCTTTGGGCGTGGGACCAACCTCCAGACATATGGCCATTTTTGTGCCTGGCGTGACGCCATGTGGAAAAGGGTGGTTTTGAGGCTGAAGGCAGCAGGAAAGCCTGCAGCCCCCAGGTGTGTGGGGCTACGCAAGCGGTTCCCAAAGAGCTTTAGAACAAGGCATAGTTTTCCCTGCTGGCTCTTTGGGCGTGGGACCAAACTCCAGACATATGGCCATTTTTGTGCCTGGCGTGACGCCATGTGGAAAAGGGTGGTTTTGAGGCTGAAGGCAGCAGGAAAGCCTGCAGCCCCCAGGTGTGTGGGGCTACGCAAGCGGTTCCCAAAGAGCTTTAGAACAAGGCATAGTTTTCCCTGCTGGCTCTTTGGGCGTGGGACCAGTCTCTAGAAATATGGCCATTTTTGTGCCTGGCGTGACGCCATGTGGGAAAGGGTTGTTTTGAGGCTGAAGGCAGCAGGAAAGCCTGCAGTCCCCAGGTGTGTGGGGCTACGCAAGCGGTTCCCAAAGAGCTTTAGAACAAGGCATAGTTTTCCCTGTTGGCTCTTTGGGCGTGGGACCAGTCTCCAGACATATGGCCATTTTTGTGCCTGGCGGAGCGCCAAGTGGGAAAGGGTGGTTTTGAGGCTGAAGGCAGCAGGAAAGCCTGCAGCCCCCAGGTGTGTGGGGCTACGCAAGCGGTTCCCAAAGAGCTTTAGAACAAGGCATAGTTTTCCCTGCTGGATCTTTGGGCGTGGGACCAGTCTCTAGATATATGGCCATTTTTGTGCCTAGCGGAGCGCCAAGTGGGAAAGTGTGGTTTTGAGGCTGAAGGCAGCAGGAAAGCCTGCAGCCCCCAGGTGTGTGGGGCTACGCAAGCGGTTCCCAAAGAGCTTTAGAACAAGGCATAGTTTTCCCTGCTGGCTCTTTGTGCGTGGGACCAGTCTCCAGACATATGGCCATTTTTTGGCCTGGCGCGGCGCCAAGTGGGAAAGGGTGGTTTTGAGGCTGAAGGCAGCAGGAAAGCCTGCAGCCCCCAGGTGTGTGGGGCTACGCAAGCGGTTCCCAAAGAGCTTTAGAACAAGGCATAGTTTTCCCTGCTGGCTCTTTGGGCGTGGGACCAGTCTCCAGAGATATGGCCATTTTTGTGCCTGGCTGACGCCATGTGGAAAAGGGTGGTTTTGAGGCTGAAGGCAGCAGGAAAGCCTGCAGCCCCCAGGTGTGTGGGGCTACGCAAGCGGTGCCCCAAGAGCTTTAGAACAAGGCATAGTTTTCCCTGCTGGCTCTTTGGGCGTGGGACCAACCTCCAGACATATGGCCATTTTTGTGCCTGGCGTGACGCCATGTGGAAAAGGGTGGTTTTGAGGCTGAAGGCAGCAGGAAAGCCTGCAGCCCCCAGGTGTGTGGGGCTACGCAAGCGGTGCCCCAAGAGCTTTAGAACAAGGCATAGTTTTCCCTGCTGGCTCTTTGGGCGTGGGACCAGTCTCCAGACATATGGCCATTTTTGGGCCTGGCGCGATGCCAAGTAGGAAAGGGTGCTTTTAAGGCTGAAGGCAGCAGGAAAGCCTGCAGCCCCCAGGTGTGTGGGGCTACGCAAGCGGTTCCCAAAGAGCTTTAGAACAAGGCATAGTTTTCCCTGCTGGCTCTTTGGGCGTGGGACCAGTCTCCAGCCATATGGCCATTTTTGTGCCTGGCGCGGCGCCAAGTGGGAAAGGGTGGTTTTGAGTCTGAAGGCAGCAGGAAAGCCTGCAGCCCCCAGGTGTGTGGGGCTACGCAAGCGGTTCCAAAAGAGCTTTAGAACAAGGCATAGTTTTCCCTGCTGGCTCTTTGGGCGTGGGACCAGTCTCCAGACATATGGCCATTTATGTGCCTGGCGCGATGCCAAGTAGGAAAGGGTGCTTTTGAGGCTGAAGGCAGCAGGAAAGCCTGCAGCCCCCAGGTGTGTGGGGCTACGCAAGCGGTTCCCAAAGAGCTTTAGAACAAGGCATAGTTTTCCCTGCTGGTTCTTTGGCGTGGGACCAACCTCCAGACATATGGCCATTTTTGTGCCTGGCGCGGCGCCAAGTGGGAAAGGGTGGTTTTGAGGCTGAAGGCAGCAGGAAAGCCTGCAGCCCCCAGGTGTGTGGGGCTACGCAAGCGGTTCCCAAAGAGCTTTAGAACAAGGCATAGTTTTCCCTGTTGGCTCTTTGGGCGTGGGACCAGTCTCCAGACATATGGCCATTTTTGTGCCTGGCGGAGCGCCAAGTGGGAAAGGGTGGTTTTGAGGCTGAAGACAGCAGGAAAGCCTGCAGCCCCCAGGTGTGTGGGGCTACGCAAGCGGTTCCCAAAGAGCTTTAGAACAAGGCATAGTTTTCCCTGCTGGCTCTTTGGGCGTGGGACCAACCTCCAGACATATGGCCATTTTTGTGCCTGGCGTGACGCCATGTGGAAAAGGGTGGTTTTGAGGCTGAAGGCAGCAGGAAAGCCTGCAGCCCCCAGGTGTGTGGGGCTACGCAAGCGGTTCCCAAAGAGCTTTAGAACAAGGCATAGTTTTCCCTGCTGGGTCTTTGGGCGTGGGACCAAACTCCAGACATATGGCCATTTTTGTGCCTGGCGTGACGCCATGTGGAAAAGGGTGGTTTTGAGGCTGAAGGCAGCAGGAAAGCCTGCAGCCCCCAGGTGTGTGGGGCTACGCAAGCGGTTCCCAAAGAGCTTTAGAACAAGGCATAGTTTTCCCTGCTGGCTCTTTGGGCGTGGGACCAGTCTCCAGACATATGGCCATTTTTGTGCCTGGCGTGACGCCATGTGGGAAAGGGTTGTTTTGAGGCTGAAGAGAGCAGGAAAGCCTGCAGTCCCCAGGTGTGTGGGGCTACGCAAGCGGTTCCCAAAGAGCTTTAGAACAAGGCATAGTTTTCCCTGTTGGCTCTTTGGGCGTGGGACCAGTCTCCAGACATATGGCCATTTTTGTGCCTGGCGGAGCGCCAAGTGGGAAAGGGTGGTTTTGAGGCTGAAGGCAGCAGGAAAGCCTGCAGCCCCCAGGTGTGTGGGGCTACGCAAGCGGTTCCCAAAGAGCTTTAGAACAAGGCATAGTTTTCCCTGCTGGATCTTTGGGCGTGGGACCAGTCTCCAGATATATGGCCATTTTTGTGCCTAGCGGAGCGCCAAGTGGGAAAGTGTGGTTTTGAGGCTGAAGGCAGCAGGAAAGCCTGCAGCCCCCAGGTGTGTGGGGCTACGCAAGCGGTTCCCAAAGAGCTTTAGAACAAGGCATAGTTTTCCCTGCTGGCTCTTTGTGCGTGGGACCAGTCTCCAGACATATGGCCATTTTTTGGCCTGGCGCGGCGCCAAGTGGGAAAGGGTGGTTTTGAGGCTGAAGGCAGCAGGAAAGCCTGCAGCCCCCAGGTGTGTGGGGCTACGCAAGCGGTTCCCAAAGAGCTTTAGAACAAGGCATAGTTTTCCCTGCTGGCTCTTTGGGCGTGGGACCAGTCTCCAGACATATGGCCATTTTTGTGCCTGGCTGACGCCATGTGGAAAAGGGTGGTTTTGAGGCTGAAGGCAGCAGGAAAGCCTGCAGCCCCCAGGTGTGTGGGGCTACGCAAGCGGTGCCCCAAGAGCTTTAGAACAAGGCATAGTTTTCCCTGCTGGCTCTTTGGGCGTGGGACCAACCTCCAGACATATGGCCATTTTTGTGCCTGGCGTGACGCCATGTGGAAAAGGGTGGTTTTGAGGCTGAAGGCAGCAGGAAAGCCTGCAGCCCCCAGGTGTGTGGGGCTACGCAAGCGGTTCCCAAAGAGCTTTAGAACAAGGCATAGTTTTCCCTGCTGGCTCTTTGGGCGTGGGACCAGTCTCCAGACATATGGCCATTTTTGTGTCTGGCGTGACGCCATGTGGAAAAGGGTGCTTCTGAGGTTGAAGGCAGCAGGAAAGCCGGCAGCCCGCAGGTCTGTGGGGCCACGCAAGCGGTTCCCAAAGAGCTTTAGAACAAGGCATAGTTTTCCCTGCTGGCTCTTTGTGCGTGGGACCAGTCTCCAGACATATGGCCATTTTTGTGCCTGGCGCGGCGCCAATTGGGAAAGGGTGCTTTTGAGGCTGAAGAGAGCAGGAAAGACTGCAGCCCCCAGGTGTGTGGGGCTACGCAAGCGGTTCCCAAAGAGCTTTAGAACAAGGCATAGTTTTCCCTGCTGGCTCTTTGGGCGTGGGACCAGTCTCCAGACATATGGCCATTTTTGGGCCTGGAGCGGGGCCAAGTGGGAAAGGGTGGTTTTGAGGCTGAAGGCAGCAGGAAAGCCTGCATCCCCCAGGTGTGTGGGGCTACGCAAGCGGTTCCCAAAGAGCTTTAGAACAAGGCATAGTTTTCCCTGCTGGCTCTTTGGGCGTGGGACCAGTCTCCAGACATATGGCCATTTTTGTGCCTGGCTGACGCCATGTGGAAAAGGGTGGTTTTGAGGCTGAAGGCAGCAGGAAAGCCTGCAGCCCCCAGGTGTGTGGGGCTACGCAAGCGGTGCCCCAAGAGCTTTAGAACAAGGCATAGTTTTCCCTGCTGGCTCTTTGGGCGTGGGACCAACCTCCAGACATATGGCCATTTTTGTGCCTGGCGTGACGCCATGTGGAAAAGTGTGGTTTTGAGGCTGAAGGCAGCAGGAAAGCCTGCAGCCCCCAGGTGTGTGGGGCTACGCAAGCGGTTCCCAAAGAGCTTTAGAACAAGGCATAGTTTTCCCTGCTGGCTCTTTGGGCGTGGGACCAGTCTCCAGACATATGGCCATTTTTGTGCCTGGCGTGACGCCATGTGGAAAAGGGTGGTTTTGAGGCTGAAGGCAGCAGGAAAGCCTGCAGCCCCCAGGTGTGTGGGGCTACGCAAGCGGTTCCCAAAGAGCTTTAGAACAAGGCATAGTTTTCCCTGCTGGCTCTTTGGGCGTGGGACCAGTCTCCAGACATATGGCCATTTTTGTGCCTGGCGTGACGCCATGTGGGAAAGGGTTGTTTTGAGGCTGAAGGCAGCAGGAAAGCCTGCAGCCCCCAGGTGTGTGTGGCTACGCAAGCGGTTCCCAAAGAGCTTTAGAACAAGGCATAGTTTTCCCTGCTGGCTCTTTGGGCGTGGGACCAACGTCCAGACATATGGCCATTTTTGGGCCTGGCGCGGCGCCAAGTGGGAAAGGGTGCTTTTGAGGCTGAAGAGAGCAGGAAAGCCTGCAGCCCCCAGGTGTGTGGGGCTACGCAAGCGGTTCCCAAAGAGCTTTAGAACAAGGCATAGTTTTCCCTGCTGGCTCTTTGGGCGTGGGACCAACCTCCAGACATATGGCCATTTTTGTGCCTGGCGTGACGCCAAGTGGGAAAGGGTGGTTTTGAGGCTGAAGGCAGCAGGAAAGCCTGCAGCCCGCAGGTCTGTGGGGCCACGCAAGCGGTTCCCAAAGAGCTTTAGAACAAGGCATAGTTTTCCCTGCTGGCTCTTTGGGAAAGGGACCAGTCTCCAGACATATGGCC
>NW_026961449.1:0-70938 GCF_963924245.1 Chroicocephalus ridibundus | reverse complement strand
CTGAGAATTGCTCTGATTATCCCTGTGACCTCTTTGCTAAGACTCTCCAGAGAGCCGTCCTCAAAACCAACACACATCTTGACATATCTCCCACATTGATCGCAGTGTCTCCAGGAACGGCATTCAAGGAGCCAGGAACTTTTCTCCCTACACTGTCCATTGAGTTGTCCTCAAAACCAATATACATCCTGCTATATCTCCCACATGGAAAGTGCCAGGAGGGAGAAGTGGCGATTATGTTTAGACTTTCTCGGAACTGCTTCAAATCAACTAGATATCTTTGTGCTGTAAATCTCCCAACAGCCAAACGCAAAAGCAGCAAACATCTCGCTGTATGTCCCACATCCAAAGTGCCAAGGAGAGGCTTGCTCTCCCTGTCTTTGAGTACTGTTTTCGCTGTGCCGGTTACCTCTTTGCTAACATTCTCTTCAGCGCTGCAGGGAAACCAGGAACCACGTGGAGAAGGCACCCACACTGAAAGTGCCTGGAGGGAACATTGGGGCTTCTTCTCAGTGTCTCTGACATAGGGTTTCACTGTCCCGGGAAAGTCTCTGCTAACACCCTGCAGAGCGCTGTGCCCAATCTACAGAAACGTCTTGCGGTATCTCCTACAGGGAAAGTGCCAGGAGGGAACTGTCCATCTTGTTCTCAGTGTCTCTGAGAATTGCTCTGATTATCCCTGTGACCTCTTTGCTAAGACTCTCCAGAGAGCCGTCCTCAAAACAAACACACATCTTGACATATCTCCCACATTGATCGCAGTGTCTCCAGGAACGGCATTCAAGGAGCCAGGAACTTTTCTCCCTACACTGTCCATTGAGTTGTCCTCAAAACCAATATACATCCTGCTATATCTCCCACATGGAAAGTGCCAGGAGGGAGAAGTGGCGATTATGTTTAGACTTTCTCGGAACTGCTTCAAATCAACTAGATATCTTTGTGCTGTAAATCTCCCAACAGCCAAACGCAAAAGCAGCAAACATCTCGCTGTATGTCCCACATCCAAAGTGCCAAGAGAGAGCTTGCTCTCCCTGTCTTTGAGTACTGTTTTCGCTGTGCCGGTTACCTCTTTGCTAACATTCTCTTCAGCGCTGCAGGGAAACCAGGAACCACGTGGAGAAGGCACCCACACTGAAAGTGCCTGGAGGGAACATTGGGGCTTCTTCTCAGTGTCTCTGACATAGGGTTTCACTGTCCCGGGAAAGTCTCTGCTAACACCCTGCAGAGCGCTGTGCCCAATCTACAGAAACGTCTTGCGGTATCTCCTACAGGGAAAGTGCCAGGAGGGAACTGTCCATCTTGTTCTCAGTGTCTCTGAGAATTGCTCTGATTATCCCTGTGACCTCTTTGCTAAGACTCTCCAGAGAGCCGTCCTCAAAACCAACACACATCTTGACATATCTCCCACATTGATCGCAGTGTCTCCAGGAACGGCATTCAAGGAGCCAGGAACTTTTCTCCCTACACTGTCCATTGAGTTGTCCTCAAAACCAATATACATCCTGCTATATCTCCCACATGGAAAGTGCCAGGAGGGAGAAGTGGCGATTATGTTTAGACTTTCTCGGAACTGCTTCAAATCAACTAGATATCTTTGTGCTGTAAATCTCCCAACAGCCAAACGCAAAAGCAGCAAACATCTCGCTGTATGTCCCACATCCAAAGTGCCAAGAGAGAGCTTGCTCTCCCTGTCTTTGAGTACTGTTTTCGCTGTGCCGGTTACCTCTTTGCTAACATTCTCTTCAGCGCTGCAGGGAAACCAGGAACCACGTGGAGAAGGCACCACACTGAAAGTGCCTGGAGGGAACATTGGGGCTTCTTCTCAGTGTCTCTGACATAGGGTTTCACTGTCCCGGGAAAGTCTCTGCTAACACCCTGCAGAGCGCTGTGCCCAATCTACAGAAACGTCTTGCGGTATCTCCTACAGGGAAAGTGCCAGGAGGGAACTGTCCATCTTGTTCTCAGTGTCTCTGAGAATTGCTCTGATTATCCCTGTGACCTCTTTGCTAAGACTCTCCAGAGAGCCGTCCTCAAAACCAACACACATCTTGACATATCTCCCACATTGATCGCAGTGTCTCAGGAACGGCATTCAAGGAGCCAGGAACTTTTCTCCCTACACTGTCCATTGAGTTGTCCTCAAAACCAATATACATCCTGCTATATCTCCCACATGGAAAGTGCCAGGAGGGAGAAGTGGCGATTATGTTTAGACTTTCTCGGAACTGCTTCAAATCAACTAGATATCTTTGTGCTGTAAATCTCCCAACAGCCAAACGCAAAAGCAGCAAACATCTCGCTGTATGTCCCACATCCAAAGTGCCAAGAGAGAGCTTGCTCTCCCTGTCTTTGAGTACTGTTTTCACTGTCCCGGTTACCTCTTTGCTAACATTCTCTTCAGCGCTGCAGGGAAACCAGGAACCACGTGGAGAAGGCACCCACACTGAAAGTGCCTGGAGGGAACATTGGGGCTTCTTCTCAGTGTCTCTGACATAGGGTTTCACTGTCCCGGGAAAGTCTCTGCTAACACCCTGCAGAGCGCTGTGCCCAATCTACAGAAACGTCTTGCGGTATCTCCTACAGGGAAAGTGCCAGGAGGGAACTGTCCATCTTGTTCTCAGTGTCTCTGAGAATTGCTCTGATTATCCCTGTGACCTCTTTGCTAAGACTCTCCAGAGAGCCGTCCCTCAAAACCAACACACATCTTGACATATCTCCCTCATTGATCGCAGTGTCTCCAGGAACGGCATTCAAGGAGCCAGGAACTTTTCTCCCTACACTGTCCATTGAGTTGTCCTCAAAACCAATATACATCCTGCTATATCTCCCACATGGAAAGTGCCAGGAGGGAGAAGTGGCGATTATGTTTAGACTTTCTCGGAACTGCTTCAAATCAACTAGATATCTTTGTGCTGTAAATCTCCCAACAGCCAAACGCAAAAGCAGCAAACATCTCGCTGTATGTCCCACATCCAAAGTGCCAAGAGAGAGCTTGCTCTCCCTGTCTTTGAGTACTGTTTTCGCTGTGCCGGTTACCTCTTTGCTAACATTCTCTTCAGCGCTGCAGGGAAACCCAGGAACCACGTGGAGAAGGCACCCACACTGAAAGTGCCTGGAGGGAACATTGGGGCTTCTTCTCAGTGTCTCTGACATAGGGTTTCACTGTCCGGGAAAGTCTCTGCTAACACCCTGCAGAGCGCTGTGCCCAATCTACAGAAACGTCTTGCGGTATCTCCTACAGGGAAAGTGCCAGGAGGGAACTGTCCATCTTGTTCTCAGTGTCTCTGAGAATTGCTCTGATTATCCCTGTGACCTCTTTGCTAAGACTCTCCAGAGAGCCGTCCTCAAAACAAACACACATCTTGACATATCTCCCACATTGATCGCAGTGTCTCCAGGAACGGCATTCAAGGAGCCAGGAACTTTTCTCCCTACACTGTCCATTGAGTTGTCCTCAAAACCAATATACATCCTGCTATATCTCCCACATGGAAAGTGCCAGGAGGGAGAAGTGGCGATTATGTTTAGACTTTCTCGGAACTGCTTCAAATCAACTAGATATCTTTGTGCTGTAAATCTCCCAACAGCCAAATGTAAAAGCAGCAAACATCTCGCTGTATGTCCCACATCCAAAGTGCCAAGAGAGAGCTTGCTCTCCCTGTCTTTGAGTACTGTTTTCGCTGTGCCGGTTACCTCTTTGCTAACATTCTCTTCAGCGCTGCAGGGAAACCAGGAACCACGTGGAGAAGGCACCCACACTGAAAGTGCCTGGAGGGAACATTGGGGCTTCTTCTCAGTGTCTCTGACATAGGGTTTCACTGTCCCGGGAAAGTCTCTGCTAACACCCTGCAGAGCGCTGTGCCCAATCTACAGAAACGTCTTGCGGTATCTCCTACAGGGAAAGTGCCAGGAGGAACTGTCCATCTTGTTCTCAGTGTCTCTGAGAATTGCTCTGATTATCCCTGTGACCTCTTTGCTAAGACTCTCCAGAGAGCCGTCCTCAAAACCAACACACATCTTGACATATCTCCCACATTGATCGCAGTGTCTCCAGGAACGGCATTCAAGGAGCCAGGAACTTTTCTCCCTACACTGTCCATTGAGTTGTCCTCAAAACCAATATACATCCTGCTATATCTCCCACATGGAAAGTGCCAGGAGGGAGAAGTGGCGATTATGTTTAGACTTTCTCGGAACTGCTTCAAATCAACTAGATATCTTTGTGCTGTAAATCTCCCAACAGCCAAACGCAAAAGCAGCAAACATCTCGCTGTATGTCCCACATCCAAAGTGCCAAGAGAGAGCTTGCTCTCCCTGTCTTTGAGTACTGTTTTCGCTGTGCCGGTTACCTCTTTGCTAACATTCTCTTCAGCGCTGCAGGGAAACCAGGAACCACGTGGAGAAGGCACCCACACTGAAAGTGCCTGGAGGGAACATTGGGGCTTCTTCTCAGTGTCTCTGACATAGGGTTTCACTGTCCCGGGAAAGTCTCTGCTAACACCCTGCAGAGCGCTGTGCCCAATCTACAGAAACGTCTTGCGGTATCTCCTACAGGGAAAGTGCCAGGAGGGAACTGTCCATCTTGTTCTCAGTGTCTCTGAGAATTGCTCTGATTATCCCTGTGACCTCTTTGCTAAGACTCTCCAGAGAGCCGTCCTCAAAACCAACACACATCTTGACATATCTCCCACATTGATCGCAGTGTCTCCAGGAACGGCATTCAAGGAGCCAGGAACTTTTCTCCCTACACTGTCCATTGAGTTGTCCTCAAAACCAATATACATCCTGCTATATCTCCCACATGGAAAGTGCCAGGAGGGAGAAGTGGCGATTATGTTTAGACTTTCTCGGAACTGCTTCAAATCAACTAGATATCTTTGTGCTGTAAATCTCCCAACAGCCAAACGCAAAAGCAGCAAACATCTCGCTGTATGTCCCACATCCAAAGTGCCAAGAGAGAGCTTGCTCTCCCTGTCTTTGAGTACTGTTTTCGCTGTGCCGGTTACCTCTTTGCTAACATTCTCTTCAGCGCTGCAGGAAACCAGGAACCACGTGGAGAAGGCACCCACACTGAAAGTGCCTGGAGGGAACATTGGGGCTTCTTCTCAGTGTCTCTGACATAGGGTTTCACTGTCCCGGGAAAGTCTCTGCTAACACCCTGCAGAGCGCTGTGCCCAATCTACAGAAACGTCTTGCGGTATCTCCTACAGGGAAAGTGCCAGGAGGGAACTGTCCATCTTGTTCTCAGTGTCTCTGAGAATTGCTCTGATTATCCCTGTGACCTCTTTGCTAAGACTCTCCAGAGAGCCGTCCTCAAAACAAACACACATCTTGACATATCTCCCACATTGATCGCAGTGTCTCCAGGAACGGCATTCAAGGAGCCAGGAACTTTTCTCCCTACACTGTCCATTGAGTTGTCCTCAAAACCAATATACATCCTGCTATAATCTCCCACATGGAAAGTGCCAGGAGGGAGAAGTGGCGATTATGTTTAGACTTTCTCGGAACTGCTTCAAATCAACTAGATATCTTTGTGCTGTAAATCTCCCAACAGCCAAACGCAAAAGCAGCAAACATCTCGCTGTATGTCCCACATCCAAAGTGCCAAGAGAGAGCTTGCTCTCCCTGTCTTTGAGTACTGTTTTCGCTGTGCCGGTTACCTCTTTGCTAACATTCTCTTCAGCGCTGCAGGGAAACCAGGAACCACGTGGAGAAGGCACCCACACTGAAAGTGCCTGGAGGGAACATTGGGGCTTCTTCTCAGTGTCTCTGACATAGGGTTTCACTGTCCCGGGAAAGTCTCTGCTAACACCCTGCAGAGCGCTGTGCCCAATCTACAGAAACGTCTTGCGGTATCTCCTACAGGGAAAGTGCCAGGAGGGAACTGTCCATCTTGTTCTCAGTGTCTCTGAGAATTGCTCTGATTATCCCTGTGACCTCTTTGCTAAGACTCTCCAGAGAGCCGTCCTCAAAACAACACACATCTTGACATATCTCCCACATTGATCGCAGTGTCTCCAGGAACGGCATTCAAGGAGCCAGGAACTTTTCTCCCTACACTGTCCATTGAGTTGTCCTCAAAACCAATATACATCCTGCTATATCTCCCACATGGAAAGTGCCAGGAGGGAGAAGTGGCGATTATGTTTAGACTTTCTCGGAACTGCTTCAAATCAACTAGATATCTTTGTGCTGTAAATCTCCCAACAGCCAAACGCAAAAGCAGCAAACATCTCGCTGTATGTCCCACATCCAAAGTGCCAAGAGAGAGCTTGCTCTCCCTGTCTTTGAGTACTGTTTTCGCTGTGCCGGTTACCTCTTTGCTAACATTCTCTTCAGCGCTGCAGGGAAACCAGGAACCACGTGGAGAAGGCACCCACACTGAAAGTGCCTGGAGGGAACATTGGGGCTTCTTCTCAGTGTCTCTGACATAGGGTTTCACTGTCCCGGGAAAGTCTCTGCTAACACCCTGCAGAGCGCTGTGCCCAATCTACAGAAACGTCTTGCGGTATCTCCTACAGGGAAAGTGCCAGGAGGGAATTGTCGAGCTTGTTCTCAGTGTCTCTGAGAATTGCTCTGATTATCCCTGTGACCTCTTTGCTAAGACTCTCCAGAGAGCCGTCCTCAAAACCAACACACATCTTGACATATCTCCCACATTGATCGCAGTGTCTCCAGGAACGGCATTCAAGGAGCCAGGAACTTTTCTCCCTACACTGTCCATTGAGTTGTCCTCAAAACCAATATACATCCTGCTATATCTCCCACATGGAAAGTGCCAGGAGGGAGAAGTGGCGATTATGTTTTAGACTTTCTCGGAACTGCTTCAAATCAACTAGATATCTTTGTGCTGTAAATCTCCCAACAGCCAAACGCAAAAGCAGCAAACATCTCGCTGTATGTCCACATCCAAAGTGCCAAGAGAGAGCTTGCTCTCCCTCTCTTTGAGTACTGTTTTCGCTGTGCGGTTACCTCTTTGCTAACATTCTCTTCAGCGCTGCAGGGAAACCAGGAACCACGTGGAGAAGGCACCCACACTGAAAGTGCCTGGAGGGAACATTGGGGCTTCTTCTCAGTGTCTCTGACATAGGGTTTCACTGTCCCGGGAAAGTCTCTGCTAACACCCTGCAGAGCGCTGTGCCCAATCTACAGAAACGTCTTGCGGTATCTCCTACAGGGAAAGTGCCAGGAGGGAACTGGTCCATCTTGTTCTCAGTGTCTCTGAGAATTGCTCTGATTATCCCTGTGACCTCTTTGCTAAGACTCTCCAGAGAGCCGTCCTCAAAAACAACACACATCTTGACATATCTCCCTCATTGATCGCAGTGTCTCCAGGAACGGCATTCAAGGAGCCAGGAACTTTTCTCCCTACACTGTCCATTGAGTTGTCCTCAAAACCAATATACATCCTGCTATATCTCCCACATGGAAAGTGCCAGGAGGGAGAAGTGGCGATTATGTTTAGACTTTCTCGGAACTGCTTCAAATCAACTAGATATCTTTGTGCTGTAAATCTCCCAACAGCCAAACGCAAAAGCAGCAAACATCTCGCTGTATGTCCCACATCCAAAGTGCCAAGAGAGAGCTTGCTCTCCCTGTCTTTGAGTACTGTTTTCGCTGTGCCGGTTACCTCTTTGCTAACATTCTCTTCAGCGCTGCAGGGAAACCAGGAACCACGTGGAGAAGGCACCCACACTGAAAGTGCCTGGAGGGAACATTGGGGCTTCTTCTCAGTGTCTCTGACATAGGGTTTCACTGTCCCGGGAAAGTCTCTGCTAACACCCTGCAGAGCGCTGTGCCCAATCTACAGAAACGTCTTGCGGTATCTCCTACAGGGAAAGTGCCAGGAGGGAACTGTCCATCTTGTTCTCAGTGTCTCTGAGAATTGCTCTGATTATCCCTGTGACCTCTTTGCTAAGACTCTCCAGAGAGCCGTCCTCAAACCAACACACATCTTGACATATCTCCCACATTGATCGCAGTGTCTCCAGGAACGGCATTCAAGGAGCCAGGAACTTTTCTCCCTACACTGTCCATTGAGTTGTCCTCAAAACCAATATACATCCTGCTATATCTCCCACATGAAAGTGCCAGGAGGGAGAAGTGGCGATTATGTTTAGACTTTCTCGGAACTGCTTCAAATCAACTAGATATCTTTGTGCTGTAAATCTCCCAACAGCCAAACGCAAAAGCAGCAAACATCTCGCTGTATGTCCCACATCCAAAGTGCCAAGAGAGAGCTTGCTCTCCCTGTCTTTGAGTACTGTTTCGCTGTGCCGGTTACCTCTTTGCTAACATTCTCTTCAGCGCTGCAGGGAAACCAGGAACCACGTGGAGAAGGCACCCACACTGAAAGTGCCTGGAGGGAACATTGGGGCTTCTTCTCAGTGTCTCTGACATAGGGTTTCACTGTCCCGGGGAAAGTCTCTGCTAACACCCTGCAGAGCGCTGTGCCCAATCTACAGAAACGTCTTGCGGTATCTCCTACAGGAAAGTGCCAGGAGGGGAATTGTCGAGCTTGTTCTCAGTGTCTCTGAGAATTGCTCTGATTATCCCTGTGACCTCTTTGCTAAGACTCTCCAGAGAGCCGTCCTCAAAACCAACACACATCTTGACATATCTCCACATTGATCGCAGTGTCTCCAGGAACGGCATTCAAGGAGCCAGGAACTTTTCTCCCTACACTGTCCATTGAGTTGTCCTCAAAACCAATATACATCCTGCTATATCTCCCACATGGAAAGTGCCAGGAGGAGAAGTGGCGATTATGTTTAGACTTTCTCGGAACTGCTTCAAATCAACTAGATATCTTTGTGCTGTAAATCTCCCAACAGCCAAACGCAAAAGCAGCAAACATCTCGCTGTATGTCCCACATCCAAAGTGCCAAGAGAGAGCTTGCTCTCCTGTCTTTGAGTACTGTTTTCGCTGTGCCGGTTACCTCTTTGCTAACATTCTCTTCAGCGCTGCAGGGAAACCAGGAACCACGTGGAGAAGGCACCCACACTGAAAGTGCCTGGAGGGAACATTGGGGCTTCTTCTCAGTGTCTCTGACATAGGGTTTCACTGTCCCGGGAAAGTCTCTGCTAACACCCTGCAGAGCGCTGTGCCCAATCTACAGAAACGTCTTGCGGTATCTCCTACAGGGAAAGTGCCAGGAGGGAACTGTCCATCTTGTTCTCAGCTGTCTCTGAGAATTGCTCTGATTATCCCTGTGACCTCTTGCTAAGACTCTCCAGAGAGCCGTCCTCAAAACAAACACACATCTTGACATATCTCCCACATTGATCGCAGTGTCTCCAGGACGGCATTCAAGGAGCCAGGAACTTTTCTCCCTACACTGTCCATTGAGTTGTCCTCAAAACCAATATACATCCTGCTATATCTCCCACATGGAAAGTGCCAGGAGGGAGAAGTGGCGATTATGTTTAGACTTTCTCGGAACTGCTTCAAATCAACTAGATATCTTTGTGCTGTAAATCTCCCAACAGCCAAACGCAAAAGCAGCAAACATCTCGCTGTATGTCCCACATCCAAAGTGCCAAGAGAGAGCTTGCTCTCCCTGTCTTTGAGTACTGTTTTCGCTGTGCCGGTTACCTCTTTGCTAACATTCTCTTCAGCGCTGCAGGGAAACCAGGAACCACGTGGAGAAGGCACCCACACTGAAAGTGCCTGGAGGGAACATTGGGGCTTCTTCTCAGTGTCTCTGACATAGGGTTTCACTGTCCCGGGAAAGTCTCTGCTAACACCCTGCAGAGCGCTGTGCCCAATCTACAGAAACGTCTTGCGGTATCTCCTACAGGGAAAGTGCCAGGAGGGAATTGTCGAGCTTGTTCTCAGTGTCTCTGAGAATTGCTCTGATTATCCCTGTGACCTCTTTGCTAAGACTCTCCAGAGAGCCGTCCTCAAAACCAACACACATCTTGACATATCTCCCACATTGATCGCAGTGTCTCCAGGAACGGCATTCAAGGAGCCAGGAACTTTTCTCCCTACACTGTCCATTGAGTTGTCCTCAAAACCAATATACATCCTGCTATATCTCCCACATGGAAAGTGCCAGGAGGGAGAAGTGGCGATTATGTTTAGACTTTCTCGGAACTGCTTCAAATCAACTAGATATCTTTGTGCTGTAAATCTCCCAACAGCCAAACGCAAAAGCAGCAAACATCTCGCTGTATGTCCCACATCCAAAGTGCCAAGAGAGAGCTTGCTCTCCCTCTCTTTGAGTACTGTTTTCGCTGTGCCGGTTACCTCTTTGCTAACATTCTCTTCAGCGCTGCAGGGAAACCAGGAACCACGTGGAGAAGGCACCCACACTGAAAGTGCCTGGAGGGAACATTGGGGCTTCTTCTCAGTGTCTCTGACATAGGGTTTCACTGTCCCGGGAAAGTCTCTGCTAACACCCTGCAGAGCGCTGTGCCCAATCTACAGAAACGTCTTGCGGTATCTCCTACAGGGAAAGTGCCAGGAGGGAACTGTCCATCTTGTTCTCAGTGTCTCTGAGAATTGCTCTGATTATCCCTGTGACCTCTTTGCTAAGACTCTCCAGAGAGCCGTCCTCAAAACCAACACACATCTTGACATATCTCCCTCATTGATCGCAGTGTCTCCAGGAACGGCATTCAAGGAGCCAGGAACTTTTCTCCCTACACTGTCCATTGAGTTGTCCTCAAAACCAATATACATCCTGCTATATCTCCCACATGGAAAGTGCCAGGAGGGAGAAGTGGCGATTATGTTTAGACTTTCTCGGAACTGCTTCAAATCAACTAGATATCTTTGTGCTGTAAATCTCCCAACAGCCAAACGCAAAAGCAGCAAACATCTCGCTGTATGTCCCACATCCAAAGTGCCAAGAGAGAGCTTGCTCTCCCTGTCTTTGAGTACTGTTTTCGCTGTGCCGGTTACCTCTTTGCTAACATTCTCTTCAGCGCTGCAGGGAAACCAGGAACCACGTGGAGAAGGCACCCACACTGAAAGTGCCTGGAGGGAACATTGGGGCTTCTTCTCAGTGTCTCTGACATAGGGTTTCACTGTCCCGGGAAAGTCTCTGCTAACACCCTGCAGAGCGCTGTGCCCAATCTACAGAAACGTCTTGCGGTATCTCCTACAGGGAAAGTGCCAGGAGGGAATTGTCGAGCTTGTTCTCAGTGTCTCTGAGAATTGCTCTGATTATCCCTGTGACCTCTTTGCTAAGACTCTCCAGAGAGCCGTCCTCAAAACCAACACACATCTTGACATATCTCCCACATTGATCGCAGTGTCTCCAGGAACGGCATTCAAGGAGCCAGGAACTTTTCTCCCTACACTGTCCATTGAGTTGTCCTCAAAACCAATATACATCCTGCTATATCTCCCACATGGAAAGTGCCAGGAGGGAGAAGTGGCGATTATGTTTAGACTTTCTCGGAACTGCTTCAAATCAACTAGATATCTTTGTGCTGTAAATCTCCCAACAGCCAAACGCAAAAGCAGCAAACATCTCGCTGTATGTCCCACATCCAAAGTGCCAAGAGAGAGCTTGCTCTCCCTCTCTTTGAGTACTGTTTTCGCTGTGCCGGTTACCTCTTTGCTAACATTCTCTTCAGCGCTGCAGGGAAACCAGGAACCACGTGGAGAAGGCACCCACACTGAAAGTGCCTGGAGGGAACATTGGGGCTTCTTCTCAGTGTCTCTGACATAGGGTTTCACTGTCCCGGGAAAGTCTCTGCTAACACCCTGCAGAGCGCTGTGCCCAATCTACAGAAACGTCTTGCGGTATCTCCTACAGGGAAAGTGCCAGGAGGGAACTGTCCATCTTGTTCTCAGTGTCTCTGAGAATTGCTCTGATTATCCCTGTGACCTCTTTGCTAAGACTCTCCAGAGAGCCGTCCTCAAAACCAACACACATCTTGACATATCTCCCTCATTGATCGCAGTGTCTCCAGGAACGGCATTCAAGGAGCCAGGAACTTTTCTCCCTACACTGTCCATTGAGTTGTCCTCAAAACCAATATACATCCTGCTATATCTCCCACATGGAAAGTGCCAGGAGGGAGAAGTGGCGATTATGTTTAGACTTTCTCGGAACTGCTTCAAATCAACTAGATATCTTTGTGCTGTAAATCTCCCAACAGCCAAACGCAAAAGCAGCAAACATCTCGCTGTATGTCCCACATCCAAAGTGCCAAGAGAGAGCTTGCTCTCCCTCTCTTTGAGTACTGTTTTCACTGTCCCGGTTACCTCTTTGCTAACATTCTCTTCAGCGCTGCAGGGAAACCAGGAACCACGTGGAGAAGGCACCCACACTGAAAGTGCCTGGAGGGAACATTGGGGCTTCTTCTCAGTGTCTCTGACATAGGGTTTCACTGTCCCGGGAAAGTCTCTGCTAACACCCTGCAGAGCGCTGTGCCCAATCTACAGAAACGTCTTGCGGTATCTCCTACAGGGAAAGTGCCAGGAGGGAATTGTCGAGCTTGTTCTCAGTGTCTCTGAGAATTGCTCTGATTATCCCTGTGACCTCTTTGCTAAGACTCTCCAGAGAGCCGTCCTCAAAACCAACACACATCTTGACATATCTCCCACATTGATCGCAGTGTCTCCAGGAACGGCATTCAAGGAGCCAGGAACTTTTCTCCCTACACTGTCCATTGAGTTGTCCTCAAAACCAATATACATCCTGCTATATCTCCCACATGGAAAGTGCCAGGAGGGAGAAGTGGCGATTATGTTTAGACTTTCTCGGAACTGCTTCAAATCAACTAGATATCTTTGTGCTGTAAATCTCCCAACAGCCAAACGCAAAAGCAGCAAACATCTCGCTGTATGTCCCACATCCAAAGTGCCAAGAGAGAGCTTGCTCTCCCTGTCTTTGAGTACTGTTTTCGCTGTGCCGGTTACCTCTTTGCTAACATTCTCTTCAGCGCTGCAGGGAAACCAGGAACCACGTGGAGAAGGCACCCACACTGAAAGTGCCTGGAGGGAACATTGGGGCTTCTTCTCAGTGTCTCTGACATAGGGTTTCACTGTCCCGGGAAAGTCTCTGCTAACACCCTGCAGAGCGCTGTGCCCAATCTACAGAAACGTCTTGCGGTATCTCCTACAGGGAAAGTGCCAGGAGGGAATTGTCGAGCTTGTTCTCAGTGTCTCTGAGAATTGCTCTGATTATCCCTGTGACCTCTTTGCTAAGACTCTCCAGAGAGCCGTCCTCAAAACCAACACACATCTTGACATATCTCCCACATTGATCGCAGTGTCTCCAGGAACGGCATTCAAGGAGCCAGGAACTTTTCTCCCTACACTGTCCATTGAGTTGTCCTCAAAACCAATATACATCCTGCTATATCTCCCACATGGAAAGTGCCAGGAGGGAGAAGTGGCGATTATGTTTAGACTTTCTCGGAACTGCTTCAAATCAACTAGATATCTTTGTGCTGTAAATCTCCCAACAGCCAAACGCAAAAGCAGCAAACATCTCGCTGTATGTCCCACATCCAAAGTGCCAAGAGAGAGCTTGCTCTCCCTGTCTTTGAGTACTGTTTTCGCTGTGCCGGTTACCTCTTTGCTAACATTCTCTTCAGCGCTGCAGGGAAACCAGGAACCACGTGGAGAAGGCACCCACACTGAAAGTGCCTGGAGGGAACATTGGGGCTTCTTCTCAGTGTCTCTGACATAGGGTTTCACTGTCCCGGGAAAGTCTCTGCTAACACCCTGCAGAGCGCTGTGCCCAATCTACAGAAACGTCTTGCGGTATCTCCTACAGGGAAAGTGCCAGGAGGGAACTGTCCATCTTGTTCTCAGTGTCTCTGAGAATTGCTCTGATTATCCCTGTGACCTCTTTGCTAAGACTCTCCAGAGAGCCGTCCTCAAAACAAACACACATCTTGACATATCTCCCACATTGATCGCAGTGTCTCCAGGAACGGCATTCAAGGAGCCAGGAACTTTTCTCCCTACACTCTCCATTGAGTTGTCCTCAAAACCAATATACATCCTGCTATATCTCCCACATGGAAAGTGCCAGGAGGGAGAAGTGGCGATTATGTTTAGACTTTCTCGGAACTGCTTCAAATCAACTAGATATCTTTGTGCTGTAAATCTCCCAACAGCCAAACGCAAAAGCAGCAAACATCTCGCTGTATGTCCCACATCCAAAGTGCCAAGAGAGAGCTTGCTCTCCCTGTCTTTGAGTACTGTTTTCGCTGTGCCGGTTACCTCTTTGCTAACATTCTCTTCAGCGCTGCAGGGAAACCAGGAACCACGTGGAGAAGGCACCCACACTGAAAGTGCCTGGAGGGAACATTGGGGCTTCTTCTCAGTGTCTCTGACATAGGGTTTCACTGTCCCGGGAAAGTCTCTGCTAACACCCTGCAGAGCGCTGTGCCCAATCTACAGAAACGTCTTGCGGTATCTCCTACAGGGAAAGTGCCAGGAGGGAACTGTCCATCTTGTTCTCAGTGTCTCTGAGAATTGCTCTGATTATCCCTGTGACCTCTTTGCTAAGACTCTCCAGAGAGCCGTCCTCAAAACAAACACACATCTTGACATATCTCCCACATTGATCGCAGTGTCTCCAGGAACGGCATTCAAGGAGCCAGGAACTTTTCTCCCTACACTGTCCATTGAGTTGTCCTCAAAACCAATATACATCCTGCTATATCTCCCACATGGAAAGTGCCAGGAGGGAGAAGTGGCGATTATGTTTAGACTTTCTCGGAACTGCTTCAAATCAACTAGATATCTTTGTGCTGTAAATCTCCCAACAGCCAAACGCAAAAGCAGCAAACATCTCGCTGTATGTCCCACATCCAAAGTGCCAAGAGAGAGCTTGCTCTCCCTGTCTTTGAGTACTGTTTTCGCTGTGCCGGTTACCTCTTTGCTAACATTCTCTTCAGCGCTGCAGGGAAACCAGGAACCACGTGGAGAAGGCACCCACACTGAAAGTGCCTGGAGGGAACATTGGGGCTTCTTCTCAGTGTCTCTGACATAGGGTTTCACTGTCCCGGGAAAGTCTCTGCTAACACCCTGCAGAGCGCTGTGCCCAATCTACAGAAACGTCTTGCGGTATCTCCTACAGGGAAAGTGCCAGGAGGGAATTGTCGAGCTTGTTCTCAGTGTCTCTGAGAATTGCTCTGATTATCCCTGTGACCTCTTTGCTAAGACTCTCCAGAGAGCCGTCCTCAAAACCAACACACATCTTGACATATCTCCCACATTGATCGCAGTGTCTCCAGGAACGGCATTCAAGGAGCCAGGAACTTTTCTCCCTACACTGTCCATTGAGTTGTCCTCAAAACCAATATACATCCTGCTATATCTCCCACATGGAAAGTGCCAGGAGGGAGAAGTGGCGATTATGTTTAGACTTTCTCGGAACTGCTTCAAATCAACTAGATATCTTTGTGCTGTAAATCTCCCAACAGCCAAACGCAAAAGCAGCAAACATCTCGCTGTATGTCCCACATCCAAAGTGCCAAGAGAGAGCTTGCTCTCCCTCTCTTTGAGTACTGTTTTCGCTGTGCCGGTTACCTCTTTGCTAACATTCTCTTCAGCGCTGCAGGGAAACCAGGAACCACGTGGAGAAGGCACCCACACTGAAAGTGCCTGGAGGGAACATTGGGGCTTCTTCTCAGTGTCTCTGACATAGGGTTTCACTGTCCCGGGAAAGTCTCTGCTAACACCCTGCAGAGCGCTGTGCCCAATCTACAGAAACGTCTTGCGGTATCTCCTACAGGGAAAGTGCCAGGAGGGAACTGTCCATCTTGTTCTCAGTGTCTCTGAGAATTGCTCTGATTATCCCTGTGACCTCTTTGCTAAGACTCTCCAGAGAGCCGTCCTCAAAACCAACACACATCTTGACATATCTCCCTCATTGATCGCAGTGTCTCCAGGAACGGCATTCAAGGAGCCAGGAACTTTTCTCCCTACACTGTCCATTGAGTTGTCCTCAAAACCAATATACATCCTGCTATATCTCCCACATGGAAAGTGCCAGGAGGGAGAAGTGGCGATTATGTTTAGACTTTCTCGGAACTGCTTCAAATCAACTAGATATCTTTGTGCTGTAAATCTCCCAACAGCCAAACGCAAAAGCAGCAAACATCTCGCTGTATGTCCCACATCCAAAGTGCCAAGAGAGAGCTTGCTCTCCCTGTCTTTGAGTACTGTTTTCGCTGTGCCGGTTACCTCTTTGCTAACATTCTCTTCAGCGCTGCAGGGAAACCAGGAACCACGTGGAGAAGGCACCCACACTGAAAGTGCCTGGAGGGAACATTGGGGCTTCTTCTCAGTGTCTCTGACATAGGGTTTCACTGTCCCGGGAAAGTCTCTGCTAACACCCTGCAGAGCGCTGTGCCCAATCTACAGAAACGTCTTGCGGTATCTCCTACAGGGAAAGTGCCAGGAGGGAATTGTCGAGCTTGTTCTCAGTGTCTCTGAGAATTGCTCTGATTATCCCTGTGACCTCTTTGCTAAGACTCTCCAGAGAGCCGTCCTCAAAACCAACACACATCTTGACATATCTCCCACATTGATCGCAGTGTCTCCAGGAACGGCATTCAAGGAGCCAGGAACTTTTCTCCCTACACTGTCCATTGAGTTGTCCTCAAAACCAATATACATCCTGCTATATCTCCCACATGGAAAGTGCCAGGAGGGAGAAGTGGCGATTATGTTTAGACTTTCTCGGAACTGCTTCAAATCAACTAGATATCTTTGTGCTGTAAATCTCCCAACAGCCAAACGCAAAAGCAGCAAACATCTCGCTGTATGTCCCACATCCAAAGTGCCAAGAGAGAGCTTGCTCTCCCTGTCTTTGAGTACTGTTTTCGCTGTGCCGGTTACCTCTTTGCTAACATTCTCTTCAGCGCTGCAGGGAAACCAGGAACCACGTGGAGAAGGCACCCACACTGAAAGTGCCTGGAGGGAACATTGGGGCTTCTTCTCAGTGTCTCTGACATAGGGTTTCACTGTCCCGGGAAAGTCTCTGCTAACACCCTGCAGAGCGCTGTGCCCAATCTACAGAAACGTCTTGCGGTATCTCCTACAGGGAAAGTGCCAGGAGGGAACTGTCCATCTTGTTCTCAGTGTCTCTGAGAATTGCTCTGATTATCCCTGTGACCTCTTTGCTAAGACTCTCCAGAGAGCCGTCCTCAAAACCAACACACATCTTGACATATCTCCCTCATTGATCGCAGTGTCTCCAGGAACGGCATTCAAGGAGCCAGGAACTTTTCTCCCTACACTGTCCATTGAGTTGTCCTCAAAACCAATATACATCCTGCTATATCTCCCACATGGAAAGTGCCAGGAGGGAGAAGTGGCGATTATGTTTAGACTTTCTCGGAACTGCTTCAAATCAACTAGATATCTTTGTGCTGTAAATCTCCCAACAGCCAAACGCAAAAGCAGCAAACATCTCGCTGTATGTCCCACATCCAAAGTGCCAAGAGAGAGCTTGCTCTCCCTCTCTTTGAGTACTGTTTTCACTGTCCCGGTTACCTCTTTGCTAACATTCTCTTCAGCGCTGCAGGGAAACCAGGAACCACGTGGAGAAGGCACCCACACTGAAAGTGCCTGGAGGGAACATTGGGGCTTCTTCTCAGTGTCTCTGACATAGGGTTTCACTGTCCCGGGAAAGTCTCTGCTAACACCCTGCAGAGCGCTGTGCCCAATCTACAGAAACGTCTTGCGGTATCTCCTACAGGGAAAGTGCCAGGAGGGAACTGTCCATCTTGTTCTCAGTGTCTCTGAGAATTGCTCTGATTATCCCTGTGACCTCTTTGCTAAGACTCTCCAGAGAGCCGTCCTCAAAACCAACACACATCTTGACATATCTCCCACATTGATCGCAGTGTCTCCAGGAACGGCATTCAAGGAGCCAGGAACTTTTCTCCCTACACTGTCCATTGAGTTGTCCTCAAAACCAATATACATCCTGCTATATCTCCCACATGGAAAGTGCCAGGAGGGAGAAGTGGCGATTATGTTTAGACTTTCTCGGAACTGCTTCAAATCAACTAGATATCTTTGTGCTGTAAATCTCCCAACAGCCAAACGCAAAAGCAGCAAACATCTCGCTGTATGTCCCACTTCCAAAGTGCCAAGAGAGAGCTTGCTCTCCCTGTCTTTGAGTACTGTTTTCGCTGTGCCGGTTACCTCTTTGCTAACATTCTCTTCAGCGCTGCAGCGAAACCAGGAACCACGTGGAGAAGGCACCCACACTGAAAGTGCCTGGAGGGAACATTGGGGCTTCTTCTCAGTGTCTCTGACATAGGGTTTCACTGTCCCGGGAAAGTCTCTGCTAACACCCTGCAGAGCGCTGTGCCCAATCTACAGAAACGTCTTGCGGTATCTCCTACAGGGAAAGTGCCAGGAGGGAATTGTCGAGCTTGTTCTCAGTGTCTCTGAGAATTGCTCTGATTATCCCTGTGACCTCTTTGCTAAGACTCTCCAGAGAGCCGTCCTCAAAACAAACACACATCTTGACATATCTCCCACATTGATCGCAGTGTCTCCAGGAACGGCATTCAAGGAGCCAGGAACTTTTCTCCCTACACTGTCCATTGAGTTGTCCTCAAAACCAATATACATCCTGCTATATCTCCCACATGGAAAGTGCCAGGAGGGAGAAGTGGCGATTATGTTTAGACTTTCTCGGAACTGCTTCAAATCAACTAGATATCTTTGTGCTCTAAATCGCCCAACAGCCAAACGCAAAAGCAGCAAACATCTCGCTGTATGTCCCACATCCAAAGTGCCAAGAGAGAGCTTGCTCTCCCTGTCTTTGAGTACTGTTTTCGCTGTGCCGGTTACCTCTTTGCTAACATTCTCTTCAGCGCTGCAGGGAAACCAGGAACCACGTGGAGAAGGCACCCACACTGAAAGTGCCTGGAGGGAACATTGGGGCTTCTTCTCAGTGTCTCTGACATAGGGTTTCACTGTCCCGGGAAAGTCTCTGCTAACACCCTGCAGAGCGCTGTGCCCAATCTACAGAAACGTCTTGCGGTATCTCCTACAGGGAAAGTGCCAGGAGGGAACTGTCCATCTTGTTCTCAGTGTCTCTGAGAATTGCTCTGATTATCCCTGTGACCTCTTTGCTAAGACTCTCCAGAGAGCCGTCCTCAAAACCAACACACATCTTGACATATCTCCCTCATTGATCGCAGTGTCTCCAGGAACGGCATTCAAGGAGCCAGGAACTTTTCTCCCTACACTGTCCATTGAGTTGTCCTCAAAACCAATATACATCCTGCTATATCTCCCACATGGAAAGTGCCAGGAGGGAGAAGTGGCGATTATGTTTAGACTTTCTCGGAACTGCTTCAAATC
Organism: Chroicocephalus ridibundus; assembly: GCF_963924245.1. Lineage (NCBI taxonomy): Eukaryota > Metazoa > Chordata > Aves > Charadriiformes > Laridae > Chroicocephalus > Chroicocephalus ridibundus. The sequence goes on along the minus strand of NW_026961449.1, from coordinate 51,626 downwards.
AACTAGATATCTTTGTGCTGTAAATCTCCCAACAGCCAAACGCAAAAGCAGCAAACATCTCGCTGTATGTCCCACATCCAAAGTGCCAAGAGAGAGCTTGCTCTCCCTCTCTTTGAGTACTGTTTTCGCTGTGCCGGTTACCTCTTTGCTAACATTCTCTTCAGCGCTGCAGGGAAACCAGGAACCACGTGGAGAAGGCACCCACACTGAAAGTGCCTGGAGGGAACATTGGGGCTTCTTCTCAGTGTCTCTGACATAGGGTTTCACTGTCCCGGGAAAGTCTCTGCTAACACCCTGCAGAGCGCTGTGCCCAATCTACAGAAACGTCTTGCGGTATCTCCTACAGGGAAAGTGCCAGGAGGGAACTGTCCATCTTGTTCTCAGTGTCTCTGAGAATTGCTCTGATTATCCCTGTGACCTCTTTGCTAAGACTCTCCAGAGAGCCGTCCTCAAAACCAACACACATCTTGACATATCTCCCACATTGATCGCAGTGTCTCCAGGAACGGCATTCAAGGAGCCAGGAACTTTTCTCCCTACACTGTCCATTGAGTTGTCCTCAAAACCAATATACATCCTGCTATATCTCCCACATGGAAAGTGCCAGGAGGGAGAAGTGGCGATTATGTTTAGACTTTCTCGGAACTGCTTCAAATCAACTAGATATCTTTGTGCTGTAAATCTCCCAACAGCCAAACGCAAAAGCAGCAAACATCTCGCTGTATGTCCCACATCCAAAGTGCCAAGAGAGAGCTTGCTCTCCCTGTCTTTGAGTACTGTTTTCGCTGTGCCGGTTACCTCTTTGCTAACATTCTCTTCAGCGCTGCAGGGAAACCAGGAACCACGTGGAGAAGGCACCCACACTGAAAGTGCCTGGAGGGAACATTGGGGCTTCTTCTCAGTGTCTCTGACATAGGGTTTCACTGTCCCGGGAAAGTCTCTGCTAACACCCTGCAGAGCGCTGTGCCCAATCTACAGAAACGTCTTGCGGTATCTCCTACAGGGAAAGTGCCAGGAGGGAACTGTCCATCTTGTTCTCAGTGTCTCTGAGAATTGCTCTGATTATCCCTGTGACCTCTTTGCTAAGACTCTCCAGAGAGCCGTCCTCAAAACCAACACACATCTTGACATATCTCCCTCATTGATCGCAGTGTCTCCAGGAACGGCATTCAAGGAGCCAGGAACTTTTCTCCCTACACTGTCCATTGAGTTGTCCTCAAAACCAATATACATCCTGCTATATCTCCCACATGGAAAGTGCCAGGAGGGAGAAGTGGCGATTATGTTTAGACTTTCTCGGAACTGCTTCAAATCAACTAGATATCTTTGTGCTGTAAATCTCCCAACAGCCAAACGCAAAAGCAGCAAACATCTCGCTGTATGTCCCACATCCAAAGTGCCAAGAGAGAGCTTGCTCTCCCTCTCTTTGAGTACTGTTTTCGCTGTGCCGGTTACCTCTTTGCTAACATTCTCTTCAGCGCTGCAGGGAAACCAGGAACCACGTGGAGAAGGCACCCACACTGAAAGTGCCTGGAGGGAACATTGGGGCTTCTTCTCAGTGTCTCTGACATAGGGTTTCACTGTCCCGGGAAAGTCTCTGCTAACACCCTGCAGAGCGCTGTGCCCAATCTACAGAAACGTCTTGCGGTATCTCCTACAGGGAAAGTGCCAGGAGGGAACTGTCCATCTTGTTCTCAGTGTCTCTGAGAATTGCTCTGATTATCCCTGTGACCTCTTTGCTAAGACTCTCCAGAGAGCCGTCCTCAAAACCAACACACATCTTGACATATCTCCCTCATTGATCGCAGTGTCTCCAGGAACGGCATTCAAGGAGCCAGGAACTTTTCTCCCTACACTGTCCATTGAGTTGTCCTCAAAACCAATATACATCCTGCTATATCTCCCACATGGAAAGTGCCAGGAGGGAGAAGTGGCGATTATGTTTAGACTTTCTCGGAACTGCTTCAAATCAACTAGATATCTTTGTGCTGTAAATCTCCCAACAGCCAAACGCAAAAGCAGCAAACATCTCGCTGTATGTCCCACATCCAAAGTGCCAAGAGAGAGCTTGCTCTCCCTCTCTTTGAGTACTGTTTTCGCTGTGCCGGTTACCTCTTTGCTAACATTCTCTTCAGCGCTGCAGGGAAACCAGGAACCACGTGGAGAAGGCACCCACACTGAAAGTGCCTGGAGGGAACATTGGGGCTTCTTCTCAGTGTCTCTGACATAGGGTTTCACTGTCCCGGGAAAGTCTCTGCTAACACCCTGCAGAGCGCTGTGCCCAATCTACAGAAACGTCTTGCGGTATCTCCTACAGGGAAAGTGCCAGGAGGGAATTGTCGAGCTTGTTCTCAGTGTCTCTGAGAATTGCTCTGATTATCCCTGTGACCTCTTTGCTAAGACTCTCCAGAGAGCCGTCCTCAAAACCAACACACATCTTGACATATCTCCCTCATTGATCGCAGTGTCTCCAGGAACGGCATTCAAGGAGCCAGGAACTTTTCTCCCTACACTGTCCATTGAGTTGTCCTCAAAACCAATATACATCCTGCTATATCTCCCACATGGAAAGTGCCAGGAGGGAGAAGTGGCGATTATGTTTAGACTTTCTCGGAACTGCTTCAAATCAACTAGATATCTTTGTGCTGTAAATCTCCCAACAGCCAAACGCAAAAGCAGCAAACATCTCGCTGTATGTCCCACATCCAAAGTGCCAAGAGAGAGCTTGCTCTCCCTGTCTTTGAGTACTGTTTTCACTGTCCCGGTTACCTCTTTGCTAACATTCTCTTCAGCGCTGCAGGGAAACCAGGAACCACGTGGAGAAGGCACCCACACTGAAAGTGCCTGGAGGGAACATTGGGGCTTCTTCTCAGTGTCTCTGACATAGGGTTTCACTGTCCCGGGAAAGTCTCTGCTAACACCCTGCAGAGCGCTGTGCCCAATCTACAGAAACGTCTTGCGGTATCTCCTACAGGGAAAGTGCCAGGAGGGAACTGTCCATCTTGTTCTCAGTGTCTCTGAGAATTGCTCTGATTATCCCTGTGACCTCTTTGCTAAGACTCTCCAGAGAGCCGTCCTCAAAACCAACACACATCTTGACATATCTCCCACATTGATCGCAGTGTCTCCAGGAACGGCATTCAAGGAGCCAGGAACTTTTCTCCCTACACTGTCCATTGAGTTGTCCTCAAAACCAATATACATCCTGCTATATCTCCCACATGGAAAGTGCCAGGAGGGAGAAGTGGCGATTATGTTTAGACTTTCTCGGAACTGCTTCAAATCAACTAGATATCTTTGTGCTGTAAATCTCCCAACAGCCAAACGCAAAAGCAGCAAACATCTCGCTGTATGTCCCACTTCCAAAGTGCCAAGAGAGAGCTTGCTCTCCCTGTCTTTGAGTACTGTTTTCGCTGTGCCGGTTACCTCTTTGCTAACATTCTCTTCAGCGCTGCAGCGAAACCAGGAACCACGTGGAGAAGCCACCCACACTGAAAGTGCCTGGAGGGAACATTGGGGCTTCTTCTCAGTGTCTCTGACATAGGGTTTCACTGTCCCGGGAAAGTCTCTGCTAACACCCTGCAGAGCGCTGTGCCCAATCTACAGAAACGTCTTGCGGTATCTCCTACAGGGAAAGTGCCAGGAGGGAATTGTCGAGCTTGTTCTCAGTGTCTCTGAGAATTGCTCTGATTATCCCTGTGACCTCTTTGCTAAGACTCTCCAGAGAGCCGTCCTCAAAACAAACACACATCTTGACATATCTCCCACATTGATCGCAGTGTCTCCAGGAACGGCATTCAAGGAGCCAGGAACTTTTCTCCCTACACTGTCCATTGAGTTGTCCTCAAAACCAATATACATCCTGCTATATCTCCCACATGGAAAGTGCCAGGAGGGAGAAGTGGCGATTATGTTTAGACTTTCTCGGAACTGCTTCAAATCAACTAGATATCTTTGTGCTCTAAATCGCCCAACAGCCAAACGCAAAAGCAGCAAACATCTCGCTGTATGTCCCACATCCAAAGTGCCAAGAGAGAGCTTGCTCTCCCTGTCTTTGAGTACTGTTTTCGCTGTGCCGGTTACCTCTTTGCTAACATTCTCTTCAGCGCTGCAGGGAAACCAGGAACCACGTGGAGAAGGCACCCACACTGAAAGTGCCTGGAGGGAACATTGGGGCTTCTTCTCAGTGTCTCTGACATAGGGTTTCACTGTCCCGGGAAAGTCTCTGCTAACACCCTGCAGAGCGCTGTGCCCAATCTACAGAAACGTCTTGCGGTATCTCCTACAGGGAAAGTGCCAGGAGTGAATTGTCGAGCTTGATCTCAGTGTCTCTGAGAATTGCTCTGATTATCCCTGTGACCTCTTTGCTAAGACTCTCCAGAGAGCCGTCCTCAAAACCAACACACATCTTGACATATCTCCCACATTGATCGCAGTGTCTCCAGGAACGGCATTCAAGGAGCCAGGAACTTTTCTCCCTACACTGTCCATTGAGTTGTCCTCAAAACCAATATACATCCTGCTATATCTCCCACATGGAAAGTGCCAGGAGGGAGAAGTGGCGATTATGTTTAGACTTTCTCGGAACTGCTTCAAATCAACTAGATATCTTTGTGCTGTAAATCTCCCAACAGCCAAACGCAAAAGCAGCAAACATCTCGCTGTATGTCCCACATCCAAAGTGCCAAGAGAGAGCTTGCTCTCCCTGTCTTTGAGTACTGTTTTCGCTGTGCCGGTTACCTCTTTGCTAACATTCTCTTCAGCGCTGCAGGGAAACCAGGAACCACGTGGAGAAGGCACCCACACTGAAAGTGCCTGGAGGGAACATTGGGGCTTCTTCTCAGTGTCTCTGACATAGGGTTTCACTGTCCCGGGAAAGTCTCTGCTAACACCCTGCAGAGCGCTGTGCCCAATCTACAGAAACGTCTTGCGGTATCTCCTACAGGGAAAGTGCCAGGAGGGAACTGTCCATCTTGTTCTCAGTGTCTCTGAGAATTGCTCTGATTATCCCTGTGACCTCTTTGCTAAGACTCTCCAGAGAGCCGTCCTCAAAACCAACACACATCTTGACATATCTCCCTCATTGATCGCAGTGTCTCCAGGAACGGCATTCAAGGAGCCAGGAACTTTTCTCCCTACACTGTCCATTGAGTTGTCCTCAAAACCAATATACATCCTGCTATATCTCCCACATGGAAAGTGCCAGGAGGGAGAAGTGGCGATTATGTTTAGACTTTCTCGGAACTGCTTCAAATCAACTAGATATCTTTGTGCTGTAAATCTCCCAACAGCCAAACGCAAAAGCAGCAAACATCTCGCTGTATGTCCCACATCCAAAGTGCCAAGAGAGAGCTTGCTCTCCCTCTCTTTGAGTACTGTTTTCGCTGTGCCGGTTACCTCTTTGCTAACATTCTCTTCAGCGCTGCAGGGAAACCAGGAACCACGTGGAGAAGGCACCCACACTGAAAGTGCCTGGAGGGAACATTGGGGCTTCTTCTCAGTGTCTCTGACATAGGGTTTCACTGTCCCGGGAAAGTCTCTGCTAACACCCTGCAGAGCGCTGTGCCCAATCTACAGAAACGTCTTGCGGTATCTCCTACAGGGAAAGTGCCAGGAGGGAACTGTCCATCTTGTTCTCAGTGTCTCTGAGAATTGCTCTGATTATCCCTGTGACCTCTTTGCTAAGACTCTCCAGAGAGCCGTCCTCAAAACCAACACACATCTTGACATATCTCCCTCATTGATCGCAGTGTCTCCAGGAACGGCATTCAAGGAGCCAGGAACTTTTCTCCCTACACTGTCCATTGAGTTGTCCTCAAAACCAATATACATCCTGCTATATCTCCCACATGGAAAGTGCCAGGAGGGAGAAGTGGCGATTATGTTTAGACTTTCTCGGAACTGCTTCAAATCAACTAGATATCTTTGTGCTGTAAATCTCCCAACAGCCAAACGCAAAAGCAGCAAACATCTCGCTGTATGTCCCACATCCAAAGTGCCAAGAGAGAGCTTGCTCTCCCTGTCTTTGAGTACTGTTTTCACTGTCCCGGTTACCTCTTTGCTAACATTCTCTTCAGCGCTGCAGGGAAACCAGGAACCACGTGGAGAAGGCACCCACACTGAAAGTGCCTGGAGGGAACATTGGGGCTTCTTCTCAGTGTCTCTGACATAGGGTTTCACTGTCCCGGGAAAGTCTCTGCTAACACCCTGCAGAGCGCTGTGCCCAATCTACAGAAACGTCTTGCGGTATCTCCTACAGGGAAAGTGCCAGGAGGGAACTGTCCATCTTGTTCTCAGTGTCTCTGAGAATTGCTCTGATTATCCCTGTGACCTCTTTGCTAAGACTCTCCAGAGAGCCGTCCTCAAAACCAACACACATCTTGACATATCTCCCTCATTGATCGCAGTGTCTCCAGGAACGGCATTCAAGGAGCCAGGAACTTTTCTCCCTACACTGTCCATTGAGTTGTCCTCAAAACCAATATACATCCTGCTATATCTCCCACATGGAAAGTGCCAGGAGGGAGAAGTGGCGATTATGTTTAGACTTTCTCGGAACTGCTTCAAATCAACTAGATATCTTTGTGCTGTAAATCTCCCAACAGCCAAACGCAAAAGCAGCAAACATCTCGCTGTATGTCCCACATCCAAAGTGCCAAGAGAGAGCTTGCTCTCCCTGTCTTTGAGTACTGTTTTCGCTGTGCCGGTTACCTCTTTGCTAACATTCTCTTCAGCGCTGCAGGGAAACCAGGAACCACGTGGAGAAGGCACCCACACTGAAAGTGCCTGGAGGGAACATTGGGGCTTCTTCTCAGTGTCTCTGACATAGGGTTTCACTGTCCCGGGAAAGTCTCTGCTAACACCCTGCAGAGCGCTGTGCCCAATCTACAGAAACGTCTTGCGGTATCTCCTACAGGGAAAGTGCCAGGAGGGAATTGTCGAGCTTGTTCTCAGTGTCTCTGAGAATTGCTCTGATTATCCCTGTGACCTCTTTGCTAAGACTCTCCAGAGAGCCGTCCTCAAAACCAACACACATCTTGACATATCTCCCACATTGATCGCAGTGTCTCCAGGAACGGCATTCAAGGAGCCAGGAACTTTTCTCCCTACACTGTCCATTGAGTTGTCCTCAAAACCAATATACATCCTGCTATATCTCCCACATGGAAAGTGCCAGGAGGGAGAAGTGGCGATTATGTTTAGACTTTCTCGGAACTGCTTCAAATCAACTAGATATCTTTGTGCTGTAAATCTCCCAACAGCCAAACGCAAAAGCAGCAAACATCTCGCTGTATGTCCCACATCCAAAGTGCCAAGAGAGAGCTTGCTCTCCCTGTCTTTGAGTACTGTTTTCGCTGTGCCGGTTACCTCTTTGCTAACATTCTCTTCAGCGCTGCAGGGAAACCAGGAACCACGTGGAGAAGGCACCCACACTGAAAGTGCCTGGAGGGAACATTGGGGCTTCTTCTCAGTGTCTCTGACATAGGGTTTCACTGTCCCGGGAAAGTCTCTGCTAACACCCTGCAGAGCGCTGTGCCCAATCTACAGAAACGTCTTGCGGTATCTCCTACAGGGAAAGTGCCAGGAGGGAATTGTCGAGCTTGTTCTCAGTGTCTCTGAGAATTGCTCTGATTATCCCTGTGACCTCTTTGCTAAGACTCTCCAGAGAGCCGTCCTCAAAACCAACACACATCTTGACATATCTCCCACATTGATCGCAGTGTCTCCAGGAACGGCATTCAAGGAGCCAGGAACTTTTCTCCCTACACTGTCCATTGAGTTGTCCTCAAAACCAATATACATCCTGCTATATCTCCCACATGGAAAGTGCCAGGAGGGAGAAGTGGCGATTATGTTTAGACTTTCTCGGAACTGCTTCAAATCAACTAGATATCTTTGTGCTGTAAATCTCCCAACAGCCAAACGCAAAAGCAGCAAACATCTCGCTGTATGTCCCACATCCAAAGTGCCAAGAGAGAGCTTGCTCTCCCTGTCTTTGAGTACTGTTTTCGCTGTGCCGGTTACCTCTTTGCTAACATTCTCTTCAGCGCTGCAGGGAAACCAGGAACCACGTGGAGAAGGCACCCACACTGAAAGTGCCTGGAGGGAACATTGGGGCTTCTTCTCAGTGTCTCTGACATAGGGTTTCACTGTCCCGGGAAAGTCTCTGCTAACACCCTGCAGAGCGCTGTGCCCAATCTACAGAAACGTCTTGCGGTATCTCCTACAGGGAAAGTGCCAGGAGGGAATTGTCGAGCTTGTTCTCAGTGTCTCTGAGAATTGCTCTGATTATCCCTGTGACCTCTTTGCTAAGACTCTCCAGAGAGCCGTCCTCAAAACCAACACACATCTTGACATATCTCCCACATTGATCGCAGTGTCTCCAGGAACGGCATTCAAGGAGCCAGGAACTTTTCTCCCTACACTGTCCATTGAGTTGTCCTCAAAACCAATATACATCCTGCTATATCTCCCACATGGAAAGTGCCAGGAGGGAGAAGTGGCGATTATGTTTAGACTTTCTCGGAACTGCTTCAAATCAACTAGATATCTTTGTGCTGTAAATCTCCCAACAGCCAAACGCAAAAGCAGCAAACATCTCGCTGTATGTCCCACATCCAAAGTGCCAAGAGAGAGCTTGCTCTCCCTGTCTTTGAGTACTGTTTTCGCTGTGCCGGTTACCTCTTTGCTAACATTCTCTTCAGCGCTGCAGGGAAACCAGGAACCACGTGGAGAAGGCACCCACACTGAAAGTGCCTGGAGGGAACATTGGGGCTTCTTCTCAGTGTCTCTGACATAGGGTTTCACTGTCCCGGGAAAGTCTCTGCTAACACCCTGCAGAGCGCTGTGCCCAATCTACAGAAACGTCTTGCGGTATCTCCTACAGGGAAAGTGCCAGGAGGGAACTGTCCATCTTGTTCTCAGTGTCTCTGAGAATTGCTCTGATTATCCCTGTGACCTCTTTGCTAAGACTCTCCAGAGAGCCGTCCTCAAAACCAACACACATCTTGACATATCTCCCTCATTGATCGCAGTGTCTCCAGGAACGGCATTCAAGGAGCCAGGAACTTTTCTCCCTACACTGTCCATTGAGTTGTCCTCAAAACCAATATACATCCTGCTATATCTCCCACATGGAAAGTGCCAGGAGGGAGAAGTGGCGATTATGTTTAGACTTTCTCGGAACTGCTTCAAATCAACTAGATATCTTTGTGCTGTAAATCTCCCAACAGCCAAACGCAAAAGCAGCAAACATCTCGCTGTATGTCCCACATCCAAAGTGCCAAGAGAGAGCTTGCTCTCCCTGTCTTTGAGTACTGTTTTCGCTGTGCCGGTTACCTCTTTGCTAACATTCTCTTCAGCGCTGCAGGGAAACCAGGAACCACGTGGAGAAGGCACCCACACTGAAAGTGCCTGGAGGGAACATTGGGGCTTCTTCTCAGTGTCTCTGACATAGGGTTTCACTGTCCCGGGAAAGTCTCTGCTAACACCCTGCAGAGCGCTGTGCCCAATCTACAGAAACGTCTTGCGGTATCTCCTACAGGGAAAGTGCCAGGAGGGAACTGTCCATCTTGTTCTCAGTGTCTCTGAGAATTGCTCTGATTATCCCTGTGACCTCTTTGCTAAGACTCTCCAGAGAGCCGTCCTCAAAACCAACACACATCTTGACATATCTCCCACATTGATCGCAGTGTCTCCAGGAACGGCATTCAAGGAGCCAGGAACTTTTCTCCCTACACTGTCCATTGAGTTGTCCTCAAAACCAATATACATCCTGCTATATCTCCCACATGGAAAGTGCCAGGAGGGAGAAGTGGCGATTATGTTTAGACTTTCTCGGAACTGCTTCAAATCAACTAGATATCTTTGTGCTGTAAATCTCCCAACAGCCAAACGCAAAAGCAGCAAACATCTCGCTGTATGTCCCACATCCAAAGTGCCAAGAGAGAGCTTGCTCTCCCTGTCTTTGAGTACTGTTTTCGCTGTGCCGGTTACCTCTTTGCTAACATTCTCTTCAGCGCTGCAGGGAAACCAGGAACCACGTGGAGAAGGCACCCACACTGAAAGTGCCTGGAGGGAACATTGGGGCTTCTTCTCAGTGTCTCTGACATAGGGTTTCACTGTCCCGGGAAAGTCTCTGCTAACACCCTGCAGAGCGCTGTGCCCAATCTACAGAAACGTCTTGCGGTATCTCCTACAGGGAAAGTGCCAGGAGGGAATTGTCGAGCTTGTTCTCAGTGTCTCTGAGAATTGCTCTGATTATCCCTGTGACCTCTTTGCTAAGACTCTCCAGAGAGCCGTCCTCAAAACCAACACACATCTTGACATATCTCCCACATTGATCGCAGTGTCTCCAGGAACGGCATTCAAGGAGCCAGGAACTTTTCTCCCTACACTGTCCATTGAGTTGTCCTCAAAACCAATATACATCCTGCTATATCTCCCACATGGAAAGTGCCAGGAGGGAGAAGTGGCGATTATGTTTAGACTTTCTCGGAACTGCTTCAAATCAACTAGATATCTTTGTGCTGTAAATCTCCCAACAGCCAAACGCAAAAGCAGCAAACATCTCGCTGTATGTCCCACATCCAAAGTGCCAAGAGAGAGCTTGCTCTCCCTGTCTTTGAGTACTGTTTTCGCTGTGCCGGTTACCTCTTTGCTAACATTCTCTTCAGCGCTGCAGGGAAACCAGGAACCACGTGGAGAAGGCACCCACACTGAAAGTGCCTGGAGGGAACATTGGGGCTTCTTCTCAGTGTCTCTGACATAGGGTTTCACTGTCCCGGGAAAGTCTCTGCTAACACCCTGCAGAGCGCTGTGCCCAATCTACAGAACCGTCTTGCGGTATCTCCTACAGGGAAAGTGCCAGGAGGGAACTGTCCATCTTGTTCTCAGTGTCTCTGAGAATTGCTCTGATTATCCCTGTGACCTCTTTGCTAAGACTCTCCAGAGAGCCGTCCTCAAAACCAACACACATCTTGACATATCTCCCTCATTGATCGCAGTGTCTCCAGGAACGGCATTCAAGGAGCCAGGAACTTTTCTCCCTACACTGTCCATTGAGTTGTCCTCAAAACCAATATACATCCTGCTATATCTCCCACATGGAAAGTGCCAGGAGGGAGAAGTGGCGATTATGTTTAGACTTTCTCGGAACTGCTTCAAATCAACTAGATATCTTTGTGCTGTAAATCTCCCAACAGCCAAACGCAAAAGCAGCAAACATCTCGCTGTATGTCCCACATCCAAAGTGCCAAGATAGAGCTTGCTCTCCCTGTCTTTGAGTACTGTTTTCGCTGTGCCGGTTACCTCTTTGCTAACATTCTCTTCAGCGCTGCAGGGAAACCAGGAACCACGTGGAGAAGGCACCCACACTGAAAGTGCCTGGAGGGAACATTGGGGCTTCTTCTCAGTGTCTCTGACATAGGGTTTCACTGTCCCGGGAAAGTCTCTGCTAACACCCTGCAGAGCGCTGTGCCCAATCTACAGAAACGTCTTGCGGTATCTCCTACAGGGAAAGTGCCAGGAGGGAATTGTCGAGCTTGTTCTCAGTGTCTCTGAGAATTGCTCTGATTATCCCTGTGACCTCTTTGCTAAGACTCTCCAGAGAGCCGTCCTCAAAACCAACACACATCTTGACATATCTCCCACATTGATCGCAGTGTCTCCAGGAACGGCATTCAAGGAGCCAGGAACTTTTCTCCCTACACTGTCCATTGAGTTGTCCTCAAAACCAATATACATCCTGCTATATCTCCCACATGGAAAGTGCCAGGAGGGAGAAGTGGCGATTATGTTTAGACTTTCTCGGAACTGCTTCAAATCAACTAGATATCTTTGTGCTGTAAATCTCCCAACAGCCAAACGCAAAAGCAGCAAACATCTCGCTGTATGTCCCACATCCAAAGTGCCAAGAGAGAGCTTGCTCTCCCTGTCTTTGAGTACTGTTTTCGCTGTGCCGGTTACCTCTTTGCTAACATTCTCTTCAGCGCTGCAGGGAAACCAGGAACCACGTGGAGAAGGCACCCACACTGAAAGTGCCTGGAGGGAACATTGGGGCTTCTTCTCAGTGTCTCTGACATAGGGTTTCACTGTCCCGGGAAAGTCTCTGCTAACACCCTGCAGAGCGCTGTGCCCAATCTACAGAAACGTCTTGCGGTATCTCCTACAGGGAAAGTGCCAGGAGGGAACTGTCCATCTTGTTCTCAGTGTCTCTGAGAATTGCTCTGATTATCCCTGTGACCTCTTTGCTAAGACTCTCCAGAGAGCCGTCCTCAAAACCAACACACATCTTGACATATCTCCCTCATTGATCGCAGTGTCTCCAGGAACGGCATTCAAGGAGCCAGGAACTTTTCTCCCTACACTGTCCATTGAGTTGTCCTCAAAACCAATATACATCCTGCTATATCTCCCACATGGAAAGTGCCAGGAGGGAGAAGTGGCGATTATGTTTAGACTTTCTCGGAACTGCTTCAAATCAACTAGATATCTTTGTGCTGTAAATCTCCCAACAGCCAAACGCAAAAGCAGCAAACATCTCGCTGTATGTCCCACATCCAAAGTGCCAAGAGAGAGCTTGCTCTCCCTGTCTTTGAGTACTGTTTTCGCTGTGCCGGTTACCTCTTTGCTAACATTCTCTTCAGCGCTGCAGGGAAACCAGGAACCACGTGGAGAAGGCACCCACACTGAAAGTGCCTGGAGGGAACATTGGGGCTTCTTCTCAGTGTCTCTGACATAGGGTTTCACTGTCCCGGGAAAGTCTCTGCTAACACCCTGCAGAGCGCTGTGCCCAATCTACAGAAACGTCTTGCGGTATCTCCTACAGGGAAAGTGCCAGGAGGGAACTGTCCATCTTGTTCTCAGTGTCTCTGAGAATTGCTCTGATTATCCCTGTGACCTCTTTGCTAAGACTCTCCAGAGAGCCGTCCTCAAAACCAACACACATCTTGACATATCTCCCACATTGATCGCAGTGTCTCCAGGAACGGCATTCAAGGAGCCAGGAACTTTTCTCCCTACACTGTCCATTGAGTTGTCCTCAAAACCAATATACATCCTGCTATATCTCCCACATGGAAAGTGCCAGGAGGGAGAAGTGGCGATTATGTTTAGACTTTCTCGGAACTGCTTCAAATCAACTAGATATCTTTGTGCTGTAAATCTCCCAACAGCCAAACGCAAAAGCAGCAAACATCTCGCTGTATGTCCCACATCCAAAGTGCCAAGAGAGAGCTTGCTCTCCCTGTCTTTGAGTACTGTTTTCGCTGTGCCGGTTACCTCTTTGCTAACATTCTCTTCAGCGCTGCAGGGAAACCAGGAACCACGTGGAGAAGGCACCCACACTGAAAGTGCCTGGAGGGAACATTGGGGCTTCTTCTCAGTGTCTCTGACATAGGGTTTCACTGTCCCGGGAAAGTCTCTGCTAACACCCTGCAGAGCGCTGTGCCCAATCTACAGAAACGTCTTGCGGTATCTCCTACAGGGAAAGTGCCAGGAGGGAATTGTCGAGCTTGTTCTCAGTGTCTCTGAGAATTGCTCTGATTATCCCTGTGACCTCTTTGCTAAGACTCTCCAGAGAGCCGTCCTCAAAACCAACACACATCTTGACATATCTCCCACATTGATCGCAGTGTCTCCAGGAACGGCATTCAAGGAGCCAGGAACTTTTCTCCCTACACTGTCCATTGAGTTGTCCTCAAAACCAATATACATCCTGCTATATCTCCCACATGGAAAGTGCCAGGAGGGAGAAGTGGCGATTATGTTTAGACTTTCTCGGAACTGCTTCAAATCAACTAGATATCTTTGTGCTGTAAATCTCCCAACAGCCAAACGCAAAAGCAGCAAACATCTCGCTGTATGTCCCACATCCAAAGTGCCAAGAGAGAGCTTGCTCTCCCTGTCTTTGAGTACTGTTTTCGCTGTGCCGGTTACCTCTTTGCTAACATTCTCTTCAGCGCTGCAGGGAAACCAGGAACCACGTGGAGAAGGCACCCACACTGAAAGTGCCTGGAGGGAACATTGGGGCTTCTTCTCAGTGTCTCTGACATAGGGTTTCACTGTCCCGGGAAAGTCTCTGCTAACACCCTGCAGAGCGCTGTGCCCAATCTACAGAACCGTCTTGCGGTATCTCCTACAGGGAAAGTGCCAGGAGGGAACTGTCCATCTTGTTCTCAGTGTCTCTGAGAATTGCTCTGATTATCCCTGTGACCTCTTTGCTAAGACTCTCCAGAGAGCCGTCCTCAAAACCAACACACATCTTGACATATCTCCCTCATTGATCGCAGTGTCTCCAGGAACGGCATTCAAGGAGCCAGGAACTTTTCTCCCTACACTGTCCATTGAGTTGTCCTCAAAACCAATATACATCCTGCTATATCTCCCACATGGAAAGTGCCAGGAGGGAGAAGTGGCGATTATGTTTAGACTTTCTCGGAACTGCTTCAAATCAACTAGATATCTTTGTGCTGTAAATCTCCCAACAGCCAAACGCAAAAGCAGCAAACATCTCGCTGTATGTCCCACATCCAAAGTGCCAAGATAGAGCTTGCTCTCCCTGTCTTTGAGTACTGTTTTCGCTGTGCCGGTTACCTCTTTGCTAACATTCTCTTCAGCGCTGCAGGGAAACCAGGAACCACGTGGAGAAGGCACCCACACTGAAAGTGCCTGGAGGGAACATTGGGGCTTCTTCTCAGTGTCTCTGACATAGGGTTTCACTGTCCCGGGAAAGTCTCTGCTAACACCCTGCAGAGCGCTGTGCCCAATCTACAGAAACGTCTTGCGGTATCTCCTACAGGGAAAGTGCCAGGAGGGAATTGTCGAGCTTGTTCTCAGTGTCTCTGAGAATTGCTCTGATTATCCCTGTGACCTCTTTGCTAAGACTCTCCAGAGAGCCGTCCTCAAAACCAACACACATCTTGACATATCTCCCACATTGATCGCAGTGTCTCCAGGAACGGCATTCAAGGAGCCAGGAACTTTTCTCCCTACACTGTCCATTGAGTTGTCCTCAAAACCAATATACATCCTGCTATATCTCCCACATGGAAAGTGCCAGGAGGGAGAAGTGGCGATTATGTTTAGACTTTCTCGGAACTGCTTCAAATCAACTAGATATCTTTGTGCTGTAAATCTCCCAACAGCCAAACGCAAAAGCAGCAAACATCTCGCTGTATGTCCCACATCCAAAGTGCCAAGAGAGAGCTTGCTCTCCCTGTCTTTGAGTACTGTTTTCGCTGTGCCGGTTACCTCTTTGCTAACATTCTCTTCAGCGCTGCAGGGAAACCAGGAACCACGTGGAGAAGGCACCCACACTGAAAGTGCCTGGAGGGAACATTGGGGCTTCTTCTCAGTGTCTCTGACATAGGGTTTCACTGTCCCGGGAAAGTCTCTGCTAACACCCTGCAGAGCGCTGTGCCCAATCTACAGAAACGTCTTGCGGTATCTCCTACAGGGAAAGTGCCAGGAGGGAACTGTCCATCTTGTTCTCAGTGTCTCTGAGAATTGCTCTGATTATCCCTGTGACCTCTTTGCTAAGACTCTCCAGAGAGCCGTCCTCAAAACCAACACACATCTTGACATATCTCCCTCATTGATCGCAGTGTCTCCAGGAACGGCATTCAAGGAGCCAGGAACTTTTCTCCCTACACTGTCCATTGAGTTGTCCTCAAAACCAATATACATCCTGCTATATCTCCCACATGGAAAGTGCCAGGAGGGAGAAGTGGCGATTATGTTTAGACTTTCTCGGAACTGCTTCAAATCAACTAGATATCTTTGTGCTGTAAATCTCCCAACAGCCAAACGCAAAAGCAGCAAACATCTCGCTGTATGTCCCACATCCAAAGTGCCAAGAGAGAGCTTGCTCTCCCTGTCTTTGAGTACTGTTTTCGCTGTGCCGGTTACCTCTTTGCTAACATTCTCTTCAGCGCTGCAGGGAAACCAGGAACCACGTGGAGAAGGCACCCACACTGAAAGTGCCTGGAGGGAACATTGGGGCTTCTTCTCAGTGTCTCTGACATAGGGTTTCACTGTCCCGGGAAAGTCTCTGCTAACACCCTGCAGAGCGCTGTGCCCAATCTACAGAAACGTCTTGCGGTATCTCCTACAGGGAAAGTGCCAGGAGGGAATTGTCGAGCTTGTTCTCAGTGTCTCTGAGAATTGCTCTGATTATCCCTGTGACCTCTTTGCTAAGACTCTCCAGAGAGCCGTCCTCAAAACCAACACACATCTTGACATATCTCCCACATTGATCGCAGTGTCTCCAGGAACGGCATTCAAGGAGCCAGGAACTTTTCTCCCTACACTGTCCATTGAGTTGTCCTCAAAACCAATATACATCCTGCTATATCTCCCACATGGAAAGTGCCAGGAGGGAGAAGTGGCGATTATGTTTAGACTTTCTCGGAACTGCTTCAAATCAACTAGATATCTTTGTGCTGTAAATCTCCCAACAGCCAAACGCAAAAGCAGCAAACATCTCGCTGTATGTCCCACATCCAAAGTGCCAAGAGAGAGCTTGCTCTCCCTGTCTTTGAGTACTGTTTTCGCTGTGCCGGTTACCTCTTTGCTAACATTCTCTTCAGCGCTGCAGGGAAACCAGGAACCACGTGGAGAAGGCACCCACGCTGAAAGTGCCTGGAGGGAACATTGGGGCTTCTTCTCAGTGTCTCTGACATAGGGTTTCACTGTCCCGGGAAAGTCTCTGCTAACACCCTGCAGAGAGCTGTGCCCAATATACAGAAACGTCTTGCGGTATCTCCTACAGGGAAAGTGCCAGGAGGGAACTGTCCATCTTGTTCTCAGTGTCTCTGAGAATTGCTCTGATTATCCCTGTGACCTCTTTGCTAAGACTCTCCAGAGAGCCGTCCTCAAAACCAACACACATCTTGACATATCTCCCTCATTGATCGCAGTGTCTCCAGGAACGGCATTCAAGGAGCCAGGAACTTTTCTCCCTACACTGTCCATTGAGTTGTCCTCAAAACCAATATACATCCTGCTATATCTCCCACATGGAAAGTGCCAGGAGGGAGAAGTGGCGATTATGTTTAGACTTTCTCGGAACTGCTTCAAATCAACTAGATATCTTTGTGCTGTAAATCTCCCAACAGCCAAACGCAAAAGCAGCAAACATCTCGCTGTATGTCCCACATCCAAAGTGCCAAGAGAGAGCTTGCTCTCCCTGTCTTTGAGTACTGTTTTCGCTGTGCCGGTTACCTCTTTGCTAACATTCTCTTCAGCGCTGCAGGGAAACCAGGAACCACGTGGAGAAGGCACCCACACTGAAAGTGCCTGGAGGGAACATTGGGGCTTCTTCTCAGTGTCTCTGACATAGGGTTTCACTGTCCCGGGAAAGTCTCTGCTAACACCCTGCAGAGCGCTGTGCCCAATCTACAGAACCGTCTTGCGGTATCTCCTACAGGGAAAGTGCCAGGAGGGAACTGTCCATCTTGTTCTCAGTGTCTCTGAGAATTGCTCTGATTATCCCTGTGACCTCTTTGCTAAGACTCTCCAGAGAGCCGTCCTCAAAACCAACACACATCTTGACATATCTCCCTCATTGATCGCAGTGTCTCCAGGAACGGCATTCAAGGAGCCAGGAACTTTTCTCCCTACACTGTCCATTGAGTTGTCCTCAAAACCAATATACATCCTGCTATATCTCCCACATGGAAAGTGCCAGGAGGGAGAAGTGGCGATTATGTTTAGACTTTCTCGGAACTGCTTCAAATCAACTAGATATCTTTGTGCTGTAAATCTCCCAACAGCCAAACGCAAAAGCAGCAAACATCTCGCTGTATGTCCCACATCCAAAGTGCCAAGAGAGAGCTTGCTCTCCCTGTCTTTGAGTACTGTTTTCGCTGTGCCGGTTACCTCTTTGCTAACATTCTCTTCAGCGCTGCAGGGAAACCAGGAACCACGTGGAGAAGGCACCCACACTGAAAGTGCCTGGAGGGAACATTGGGGCTTCTTCTCAGTGTCTCTGACATAGGGTTTCACTGTCCCGGGAAAGTCTCTGCTAACACCCTGCAGAGCGCTGTGCCCAATCTACAGAAACGTCTTGCGGTATCTCCTACAGGGAAAGTGCCAGGAGGGAATTGTCGAGCTTGTTCTCAGTGTCTCTGAGAATTGCTCTGATTATCCCTGTGACCTCTTTGCTAAGACTCTCCAGAGAGCCGTCCTCAAAACCAACACACATCTTGACATATCTCCCACATTGATCGCAGTGTCTCCAGGAACGGCATTCAAGGAGCCAGGAACTTTTCTCCCTACACTGTCCATTGAGTTGTCCTCAAAACCAATATACATCCTGCTATATCTCCCACATGGAAAGTGCCAGGAGGGAGAAGTGGCGATTATGTTTAGACTTTCTCGGAACTGCTTCAAATCAACTAGATATCTTTGTGCTGTAAATCTCCCAACAGCCAAACGCAAAAGCAGCAAACATCTCGCTGTATGTCCCACATCCAAAGTGCCAAGAGAGAGCTTGCTCTCCCTGTCTTTGAGTACTGTTTTCGCTGTGCCGGTTACCTCTTTGCTAACATTCTCTTCAGCGCTGCAGGGAAACCAGGAACCACGTGGAGAAGGCACCCACACTGAAAGTGCCTGGAGGGAACATTGGGGCTTCTTCTCAGTGTCTCTGACATAGGGTTTCACTGTCCCGGGAAAGTCTCTGCTAACACCCTGCAGAGCGCTGTGCCCAATCTACAGAAACGTCTTGCGGTATCTCCTACAGGGAAAGTGCCAGGAGGGAACTGTCCATCTTGTTCTCAGTGTCTCTGAGAATTGCTCTGATTATCCCTGTGACCTCTTTGCTAAGACTCTCCAGAGAGCCGTCCTCAAAACCAACACACATCTTGACATATCTCCCACATTGATCGCAGTGTCTCCAGGAACGGCATTCAAGGAGCCAGGAACTTTTCTCCCTACACTGTCCATTGAGTTGTCCTCAAAACCAATATACATCCTGCTATATCTCCCACATGGAAAGTGCCAGGAGGGAGAAGTGGCGATTATGTTTAGACTTTCTCGGAACTGCTTCAAATCAACTAGATATCTTTGTGCTGTAAATCTCCCAACAGCCAAACGCAAAAGCAGCAAACATCTCGCTGTATGTCCCACATCCAAAGTGCCAAGAGAGAGCTTGCTCTCCCTGTCTTTGAGTACTGTTTTCGCTGTGCCGGTTACCTCTTTGCTAACATTCTCTTCAGCGCTGCAGGGAAACCAGGAACCACGTGGAGAAGGCACCCACGCTGAAAGTGCCTGGAGGGAACATTGGGGCTTCTTCTCAGTGTCTCTGACATAGGGTTTCACTGTCCCGGGAAAGTCTCTGCTAACACCCTGCAGAGAGCTGTGCCCAATCTACAGAAACGTCTTGCGGTATCTCCTACAGGGAAAGTGCCAGGAGGGAACTGTCCATCTTGTTCTCAGTGTCTCTGAGAATTGCTCTGATTATCCCTGTGACCTCTTTGCTAAGACTCTCCAGAGAGCCGTCCTCAAAACCAACACACATCTTGACATATCTCCCTCATTGATCGCAGTGTCTCCAGGAACGGCATTCAAGGAGCCAGGAACTTTTCTCCCTACACTGTCCATTGAGTTGTCCTCAAAACCAATATACATCCTGCTATATCTCCCACATGGAAAGTGCCAGGAGGGAGAAGTGGCGATTATGTTTAGACTTTCTCGGAACTGCTTCAAATCAACTAGATATCTTTGTGCTGTAAATCTCCCAACAGCCAAACGCAAAAGCAGCAAACATCTCGCTGTATGTCCCACATCCAAAGTGCCAAGAGAGAGCTTGCTCTCCCTGTCTTTGAGTACTGTTTTCGCTGTGCCGGTTACCTCTTTGCTAACATTCTCTTCAGCGCTGCAGGGAAACCAGGAACCACGTGGAGAAGGCACCCACACTGAAAGTGCCTGGAGGGAACATTGGGGCTTCTTCTCAGTGTCTCTGACATAGGGTTTCACTGTCCCGGGAAAGTCTCTGCTAACACCCTGCAGAGCGCTGTGCCCAATCTACAGAAACGTCTTGCGGTATCTCCTACAGGGAAAGTGCCAGGAGGGAATTGTCGAGCTTGTTCTCAGTGTCTCTGAGAATTGCTCTGATTATCCCTGTGACCTCTTTGCTAAGACTCTCCAGAGAGCCGTCCTCAAAACCAACACACATCTTGACATATCTCCCACATTGATCGCAGTGTCTCCAGGAACGGCATTCAAGGAGCCAGGAACTTTTCTCCCTACACTGTCCATTGAGTTGTCCTCAAAACCAATATACATCCTGCTATATCTCCCACATGGAAAGTGCCAGGAGGGAGAAGTGGCGATTATGTTTAGACTTTCTCGGAACTGCTTCAAATCAACTAGATATCTTTGTGCTGTAAATCTCCCAACAGCCAAACGCAAAAGCAGCAAACATCTCGCTGTATGTCCCACATCCAAAGTGCCAAGAGAGAGCTTGCTCTCCCTGTCTTTGAGTACTGTTTTCGCTGTGCCGGTTACCTCTTTGCTAACATTCTCTTCAGCGCTGCAGGGAAACCAGGAACCACGTGGAGAAGGCACCCACACTGAAAGTGCCTGGAGGGAACATTGGGGCTTCTTCTCAGTGTCTCTGACATAGGGTTTCACTGTCCCGGGAAAGTCTCTGCTAACACCCTGCAGAGCGCTGTGCCCAATCTACAGAAACGTCTTGCGGTATCTCCTACAGGGAAAGTGCCAGGAGGGAATTGTCGAGCTTGTTCTCAGTGTCTCTGAGAATTGCTCTGATTATCCCTGTGACCTCTTTGCTAAGACTCTCCGGAGAGCCGTCCTCAAAACCAACACACATCTTGACATATCTCCCACATTGATCGCAGTGTCTCCAGGAACGGCATTCAAGGAGCCAGGAACTTTTCTCCCTACACTGTCCATTGAGTTGTCCTCAAAACCAATATACATCCTGCTATATCTCCCACATGGAAAGTGCCAGGAGGGAGAAGTGGCGATTATGTTTAGACTTTCTCGGAACTGCTTCAAATCAACTAGATATCTTTGTGCTGTAAATCTCCCAACAGCCAAACGCAAAAGCAGCAAACATCTCGCTGTATGTCCCACATCCAAAGTGCCAAGAGAGAGCTTGCTCTCCCTGTCTTTGAGTACTGTTTTCGCTGTGCCGGTTACCTCTTTGCTAACATTCTCTTCAGCGCTGCAGGGAAACCAGGAACCACGTGGAGAAGGCACCCACACTGAAAGTGCCTGGAGGGAACATTGGGGCTTCTTCTCAGTGTCTCTGACATAGGGTTTCACTGTCCCGGGAAAGTCTCTGCTAACACCCTGCAGAGCGCTGTGCCCAATCTACAGAAACGTCTTGCGGTATCTCCTACAGGGAAAGTGCCAGGAGGGAACTGTCCATCTTGTTCTCAGTGTCTCTGAGAATTGCTCTGATTATCCCTGTGACCTCTTTGCTAAGACTCTCCAGAGAGCCGTCCTCAAAACCAACACACATCTTGACATATCTCCCTCATTGATCGCAGTGTCTCCAGGAACGGCATTCAAGGAGCCAGGAACTTTTCTCCCTACACTGTCCATTGAGTTGTCCTCAAAACCAATATACATCCTGCTATATCTCCCACATGGAAAGTGCCAGGAGGGAGAAGTGGCGATTATGTTTAGACTTTCTCGGAACTGCTTCAAATCAACTAGATATCTTTGTGCTGTAAATCTCCCAACAGCCAAACGCAAAAGCAGCAAACATCTCGCTGTATGTCCCACATCCAAAGTGCCAAGAGAGAGCTTGCTCTCCCTGTCTTTGAGTACTGTTTTCGCTGTGCCGGTTACCTCTTTGCTAACATTCTCTTCAGCGCTGCAGGGAAACCAGGAACCACGTGGAGAAGGCACCCACACTGAAAGTGCCTGGAGGGAACATTGGGGCTTCTTCTCAGTGTCTCTGACATAGGGTTTCACTGTCCCGGGAAAGTCTCTGCTAACACCCTGCAGAGCGCTGTGCCCAATCTACAGAAACGTCTTGCGGTATCTCCTACAGGGAAAGTGCCAGGAGGGAACTGTCCATCTTGTTCTCAGTGTCTCTGAGAATTGCTCTGATTATCCCTGTGACCTCTTTGCTAAGACTCTCCAGAGAGCCGTCCTCAAAACCAACACACATCTTGACATATCTCCCTCATTGATCGCAGTGTCTCCAGGAACGGCATTCAAGGAGCCAGGAACTTTTCTCCCTACACTGTCCATTGAGTTGTCCTCAAAACCAATATACATCCTGCTATATCTCCCACATGGAAAGTGCCAGGAGGGAGAAGTGGCGATTATGTTTAGACTTTCTCGGAACTGCTTCAAATCAACTAGATATCTTTGTGCTGTAAATCTCCCAACAGTCAAACGCAAAAGCAGCAAACATCTCGCTGTATGTCCCACATCCAAAGTGCCAAGAGAGAGCTTGCTCTCCCTGTCTTTGAGTACTGTTTTCGCTGTGCCGGTTACCTCTTTGCTAACATTCTCTTCAGCGCTGCAGGGAAACCAGGAACCACGTGGAGAAGGCACCCACACTGAAAGTGCCTGGAGGGAACATTGGGGCTTCTTCTCAGTGTCTCTGACATAGGGTTTCACTGTCCCGGGAAAGTCTCTGCTAACACCCTGCAGAGCGCTGTGCCCAATCTACAGAAACGTCTTGCGGTATCTCCTACAGGGAAAGTGCCAGGAGGGAATTGTCGAGCTTGTTCTCAGTGTCTCTGAGAATTGCTCTGATTATCCCTGTGACCTCTTTGCTAAGACTCTCCAGAGAGCCGTCCTCAAAACCAACACACATCTTGACATATCTCCCTCATTGATCGCAGTGTCTCCAGGAACGGCATTCAAGGAGACAGGAACTTTTCTCCCTACACTGTCCATTGAGTTGTCCTCAAAACCAATATACATCCTGCTATATCTCCCACATGGAAAGTGCCAGGAGGGAGAAGTGGCGATTATGTTTAGACTTTCTCGGAACTGCTTCAAATCAACTAGATATCTTTGTGCTGTAAATCTCCCAACAGCCAAACGCAAAAGCAGCAAACATCTCGCTGTATGTCCCACATCCAAAGTGCCAAGAGAGAGCTTGCTCTCCCTGTCTTTGAGTACTGTTTTCGCTGTGCCGGTTACCTCTTTGCTAACATTCTCTTCAGCGCTGCAGGGAAACCAGGAACCACGTGGAGAAGGCACCCACACTGAAAGTGCCTGGAGGGAACATTGGGGCTTCTTCTCAGTGTCTCTGACATAGGGTTTCACTGTCCCGGGAAAGTCTCTGCTAACACCCTGCAGAGCGCTGTGCCCAATCTACAGAAACGTCTTGCGGTATCTCCTACAGGGAAAGTGCCAGGAGGGAATTGTCGAGCTTGTTCTCAGTGTCTCTGAGAATTGCTCTGATTATCCCTGTGACCTCTTTGCTAAGACTCTCCAGAGAGCCGTCCTCAAAACCAACACACATCTTGACATATCTCCCACATTGATCGCAGTGTCTCCAGGAACGGCATTCAAGGAGCCAGGAACTTTTCTCCCTACACTGTCCATTGAGTTGTCCTCAAAACCAATATACATCCTGCTATATCTCCCACATGGAAAGTGCCAGGAGGGAGAAGTGGCGATTATGTTTAGACTTTCTCGGAACTGCTTCAAATCAACTAGATATCTTTGTGCTGTAAATCTCCCAACAGCCAAACGCAAAAGCAGCAAACATCTCGCTGTATGTCCCACATCCAAAGTGCCAAGAGAGAGCTTGCTCTCCCTGTCTTTGAGTACTGTTTTCGCTGTGCCGGTTACCTCTTTGCTAACATTCTCTTCAGCGCTGCAGGGAAACCAGGAACCACGTGGAGAAGGCACCCACACTGAAAGTGCCTGGAGGGAACATTGGGGCTTCTTCTCAGTGTCTCTGACATAGGGTTTCACTGTCCCGGGAAAGTCTCTGCTAACACCCTGCAGAGCGCTGTGCCCAATCTACAGAAACGTCTTGCGGTATCTCCTACAGGGAAAGTGCCAGGAGGGAATTGTCGAGCTTGTTCTCAGTGTCTCTGAGAATTGCTCTGATTATCCCTGTGACCTCTTTGCTAAGACTCTCCAGAGAGCCGTCCTCAAAACCAACACACATCTTGACATATCTCCCACATTGATCGCAGTGTCTCCAGGAACGGCATTCAAGGAGCCAGGAACTTTTCTCCCTACACTGTCCATTGAGTTGTCCTCAAAACCAATATACATCCTGCTATATCTCCCACATGGAAAGTGCCAGGAGGGAGAAGTGGCGATTATGTTTAGACTTTCTCGGAACTGCTTCAAATCAACTAGATATCTTTGTGCTGTAAATCTCCCAACAGCCAAACGCAAAAGCAGCAAACATCTCGCTGTATGTCCCACATCCAAAGTGCCAAGAGAGAGCTTGCTCTCCCTGTCTTTGAGTACTGTTTTCGCTGTGCCGGTTACCTCTTTGCTAACATTCTCTTCAGCGCTGCAGGGAAACCAGGAACCACGTGGAGAAGGCACCCACACTGAAAGTGCCTGGAGGGAACATTGGGGCTTCTTCTCAGTGTCTCTGACATAGGGTTTCACTGTCCCGGGAAAGTCTCTGCTAACACCCTGCAGAGCGCTGTGCCCAATCTACAGAAACGTCTTGCGGTATCTCCTACAGGGAAAGTGCCAGGAGGGAATTGTCGAGCTTGTTCTCAGTGTCTCTGAGAATTGCTCTGATTATCCCTGTGACCTCTTTGCTAAGACTCTCCAGAGAGCCGTCCTCAAAACCAACACACATCTTGACATATCTCCCACATTGATCGCAGTGTCTCCAGGAACGGCATTCAAGGAGCCAGGAACTTTTCTCCCTACACTGTCCATTGAGTTGTCCTCAAAACCAATATACATCCTGCTATATCTCCCACATGGAAAGTGCCAGGAGGGAGAAGTGGCGATTATGTTTAGACTTTCTCGGAACTGCTTCAAATCAACTAGATATCTTTGTGCTGTAAATCTCCCAACAGCCAAACGCAAAAGCAGCAAACATCTCGCTGTATGTCCCACATCCAAAGTGCCAAGAGAGAGCTTGCTCTCCCTGTCTTTGAGTACTGTTTTCGCTGTGCCGGTTACCTCTTTGCTAACATTCTCTTCAGCGCTGCAGGGAAACCAGGAACCACGTGGAGAAGGCACCCACACTGAAAGTGCCTGGAGGGAACATTGGGGCTTCTTCTCAGTGTCTCTGACATAGGGTTTCACTGTCCCGGGAAAGTCTCTGCTAACACCCTGCAGAGCGCTGTGCCCAATCTACAGAAACGTCTTGCGGTATCTCCTACAGGGAAAGTGCCAGGAGGGAATTGTCGAGCTTGTTCTCAGTGTCTCTGAGAATTGCTCTGATTATCCCTGTGACCTCTTTGCTAAGACTCTCCAGAGAGCCGTCCTCAAAACCAACACACATCTTGACATATCTCCCACATTGATCGCAGTGTCTCCAGGAACGGCATTCAAGGAGCCAGGAACTTTTCTCCCTACACTGTCCATTGAGTTGTCCTCAAAACCAATATACATCCTGCTATATCTCCCACATGGAAAGTGCCAGGAGGGAGAAGTGGCGATTATGTTTAGACTTTCTCGGAACTGCTTCAAATCAACTAGATATCTTTGTGCTGTAAATCTCCCAACAGCCAAACGCAAAAGCAGCAAACATCTCGCTGTATGTCCCACATCCAAAGTGCCAAGAGAGAGCTTGCTCTCCCTGTCTTTGAGTACTGTTTTCGCTGTGCCGGTTACCTCTTTGCTAACATTCTCTTCAGCGCTGCAGGGAAACCAGGAACCACGTGGAGAAGGCACCCACACTGAAAGTGCCTGGAGGGAACATTGGGGCTTCTTCTCAGTGTCTCTGACATAGGGTTTCACTGTCCCGGGAAAGTCTCTGCTAACACCCTGCAGAGCGCTGTGCCCAATCTACAGAAACGTCTTGCGGTATCTCCTACAGGGAAAGTGCCAGGAGGGAATTGTCGAGCTTGTTCTCAGTGTCTCTGAGAATTGCTCTGATTATCCCTGTGACCTCTTTGCTAAGACTCTCCAGAGAGCCGTCCTCAAAACCAACACACATCTTGACATATCTCCCTCATTGATCGCAGTGTCTCCAGGAACGGCATTCAAGGAGCCAGGAACTTTTCTCCCTACACTGTCCATTGAGTTGTCCTCAAAACCAATATACATCCTGCTATATCTCCCACATGGAAAGTGCCAGGAGGGAGAAGTGGCGATTATGTTTAGACTTTCTCGGAACTGCTTCAAATCAACTAGATATCTTTGTGCTGTAAATCTCCCAACAGCCAAACGCAAAAGCAGCAAACATCTCGCTGTATGTCCCACATCCAAAGTGCCAAGAGAGAGCTTGCTCTCCCTGTCTTTGAGTACTGTTTTCGCTGTGCCGGTTACCTCTTTGCTAACATTCTCTTCAGCGCTGCAGGGAAACCAGGAACCACGTGGAGAAGGCACCCACACTGAAAGTGCCTGGAGGGAACATTGGGGCTTCTTCTCAGTGTCTCTGACATAGGGTTTCACTGTCCCGGGAAAGTCTCTGCTAACACCCTGCAGAGCGCTGTGCCCAATCTACAGAAACGTCTTGCGGTATCTCCTACAGGGAAAGTGCCAGGAGGGAATTGTCGAGCTTGTTCTCAGTGTCTCTGAGAATTGCTCTGATTATCCCTGTGACCTCTTTGCTAAGACTCTCCAGAGAGCCGTCCTCAAAACCAACACACATCTTGACATATCTCCCACATTGATCGCAGTGTCTCCAGGAACGGCATTCAAGGAGCCAGGAACTTTTCTCCCTACACTGTCCATTGAGTTGTCCTCAAAACCAATATACATCCTGCTATATCTCCCACATGGAAAGTGCCAGGAGGGAGAAGTGGCGATTATGTTTAGACTTTCTCGGAACTGCTTCAAATCAACTAGATATCTTTGTGCTGTAAATCTCCCAACAGCCAAACGCAAAAGCAGCAAACATCTCGCTGTATGTCCCACATCCAAAGTGCCAAGAGAGAGCTTGCTCTCCCTGTCTTTGAGTACTGTTTTCGCTGTGCCGGTTACCTCTTTGCTAACATTCTCTTCAGCGCTGCAGGGAAACCAGGAACCACGTGGAGAAGGCACCCACACTGAAAGTGCCTGGAGGGAACATTGGGGCTTCTTCTCAGTGTCTCTGACATAGGGTTTCACTGTCCCGGGAAAGTCTCTGCTAACACCCTGCAGAGCGCTGTGCCCAATCTACAGAAACGTCTTGCGGTATCTCCTACAGGGAAAGTGCCAGGAGGGAATTGTCGAGCTTGTTCTCAGTGTCTCTGAGAATTGCTCTGATTATCCCTGTGACCTCTTTGCTAAGACTCTCCGGAGAGCCGTCCTCAAAACCAACACACATCTTGACATATCTCCCACATTGATCGCAGTGTCTCCAGGAACGGCATTCAAGGAGCCAGGAACTTTTCTCCCTACACTGTCCATTGAGTTGTCCTCAAAACCAATATACATCCTGCTATATCTCCCACACGGAAAGTGCCAGGAGGGAGAAGTGGCGATTATGTTTAGACTTTCTCGGAACTGCTTCAAATCAACTAGATATCTTTGTGCTGTAAATCTCCCAACAGCCAAACGCAAAAGCAGCAAACATCTCGCTGTATGTCCCACATCCAAAGTGCCAAGAGAGAGCTTGCTCTCCCTGTCTTTGAGTACTGTTTTCGCTGTGCCGGTTACCTCTTTGCTAACATTCTCTTCAGCGCTGCAGGGAAACCAGAAACCACGTGGAGAAGGCACCCACACTGAAAGTGCCTGGAGGGAACATTGGGGCTTCTTCTCAGTGTCTCTGACATAGGGTTTCACTGTCCCGGGAAAGTCTCTGCTAACACCCTGCAGAGCGCTGTGCCCAATCTACAGAAACGTCTTGCGGTATCTCCTACAGGGAAAGTGCCAGGAGGGAACTGTCCATCTTGTTCTCAGTGTCTCTGAGAATTGCTCTGATTATCCCTGTGACCTCTTTGCTAAGACTCTCCAGAGAGCCGTCCTCAAAACCAACACACATCTTGACATATCTCCCTCATTGATCGCAGTGTCTCCAGGAACGGCATTCAAGGAGCCAGGAACTTTTCTCCCTACACTGTCCATTGAGTTGTCCTCAAAACCAATATACATCCTGCTATATCTCCCACATGGAAAGTGCCAGGAGGGAGAAGTGGCGATTATGTTTAGACTTTCTCGGAACTGCTTCAAATCAACTAGATATCTTTGTGCTGTAAATCTCCCAACAGCCAAACGCAAAAGCAGCAAACATCTCGCTGTATGTCCCACATCCAAAGTGCCAAGAGAGAGCTTGCTCTCCCTGTCTTTGAGTACTGTTTTCGCTGTGCCGGTTACCTCTTTGCTAACATTCTCTTCAGCGCTGCAGGGAAACCAGGAACCACGTGGAGAAGGCACCCACACTGAAAGTGCCTGGAGGGAACATTGGGGCTTCTTCTCAGTGTCTCTGACATAGGGTTTCACTGTCCCGGGAAAGTCTCTGCTAACACCCTGCAGAGCGCTGTGCCCAATCTACAGAAACGTCTTGCGGTATCTCCTACAGGGAAAGTGCCAGGAGGGAATTGTCGAGCTTGTTCTCAGTGTCTCTGAGAATTGCTCTGATTATCCCTGTGACCTCTTTGCTAAGACTCTCCAGAGAGCCGTCCTCAAAACAAACACACATCTTGACATATCTCCCACATTGATCGCAGTGTCTCCAGGAACGGCATTCAAGGAGCCAGGAACTTTTCTCCCTACACTGTCCATTGAGTTGTCCTCAAAACCAATATACATCCTGCTATATCTCCCACATGGAAAGTGCCAGGAGGGAGAAGTGGCGATTATGTTTAGACTTTCTCGGAACTGCTTCAAATCAACTAGATATCTTTGTGCTGTAAATCTCCCAACAGCCAAACGCAAAAGCAGCAAACATCTCGCTGTATGTCCCACATCCAAAGTGCCAAGAGAGAGCTTGCTCTCCCTGTCTTTGAGTACTGTTTTCGCTGTGCCGGTTACCTCTTTGCTAACATTCTCTTCAGCGCTGCAGGGAAACCAGGAACCACGTGGAGAAGGCACCCACACTGAAAGTGCCTGGAGGGAACATTGGGGCTTCTTCTCAGTGTCTCTGACATAGGGTTTCACTGTCCCGGGAAAGTCTCTGCTAACACCCTGCAGAGCGCTGTGCCCAATCTACAGAAACGTCTTGCGGTATCTCCTACAGGGAAAGTGCCAGGAGGGAATTGTCGAGCTTGTTCTCAGTGTCTCTGAGAATTGCTCTGATTATCCCTGTGACCTCTTTGCTAAGACTCTCCAGAGAGCCGTCCTCAAAACCAACACACATCTTGACATATCTCCCTCATTGATCGCAGTGTCTCCAGGAACGGCATTCAAGGAGCCAGGAACTTTTCTCCCTACACTGTCCATTGAGTTGTCCTCAAAACCAATATACATCCTGCTATATCTCCCACATGGAAAGTGCCAGGAGGGAGAAGTGGCGATTATGTTTAGACTTTCTCGGAACTGCTTCAAATCAACTAGATATCTTTGTGCTGTAAATCTCCCAACAGCCAAACGCAAAAGCAGCAAACATCTCGCTGTATGTCCCACATCCAAAGTGCCAAGAGAGAGCTTGCTCTCCCTGTCTTTGAGTACTGTTTTCGCTGTGCCGGTTACCTCTTTGCTAACATTCTCTTCAGCGCTGCAGGGAAACCAGGAACCACGTGGAGAAGGCACCCACACTGAAAGTGCCTGGAGGGAACATTGGGGCTTCTTCTCAGTGTCTCTGACATAGGGTTTCACTGTCCCGGGAAAGTCTCTGCTAACACCCTGCAGAGCGCTGTGCCCAATCTACAGAAACGTCTTGCGGTATCTCCTACAGGGAAAGTGCCAGGAGGGAATTGTCGAGCTTGTTCTCAGTGTCTCTGAGAATTGCTCTGATTATCCCTGTGACCTCTTTGCTAAGACTCTCCAGAGAGCCGTCCTCAAAACCAACACACATCTTGACATATCTCCCACATTGATCGCAGTGTCTCCAGGAACGGCATTCAAGGAGCCAGGAACTTTTCTCCCTACACTGTCCATTGAGTTGTCCTCAAAACCAATATACATCCTGCTATATCTCCCACATGGAAAGTGCCAGGAGGGAGAAGTGGCGATTATGTTTAGACTTTCTCGGAACTGCTTCAAATCAACTAGATATCTTTGTGCTGTAAATCTCCCAACAGCCAAACGCAAAAGCAGCAAACATCTCGCTGTATGTCCCACATCCAAAGTGCCAAGAGAGAGCTTGCTCTCCCTGTCTTTGAGTACTGTTTTCGCTGTGCCGGTTACCTCTTTGCTAACATTCTCTTCAGCGCTGCAGGGAAACCAGGAACCACGTGGAGAAGGCACCCACACTGAAAGTGCCTGGAGGGAACATTGGGGCTTCTTCTCAGTGTCTCTGACATAGGGTTTCACTGTCCCGGGAAAGTCTCTGCTAACACCCTGCAGAGCGCTGTGCCCAATCTACAGAAACGTCTTGCGGTATCTCCTACAGGGAAAGTGCCAGGAGGGAATTGTCGAGCTTGTTCTCAGTGTCTCTGAGAATTGCTCTGATTATCCCTGTGACCTCTTTGCTAAGACTCTCCAGAGAGCCGTCCTCAAAACCAACACACATCTTGACATATCTCCCACATTGATCGCAGTGTCTCCAGGAACGGCATTCAAGGAGCCAGGAACTTTTCTCCCTACACTGTCCATTGAGTTGTCCTCAAAACCAATATACATCCTGCTATATCTCCCACATGGAAAGTGCCAGGAGGGAGAAGTGGCGATTATGTTTAGACTTTCTCGGAACTGCTTCAAATCAACTAGATATCTTTGTGCTGTAAATCTCCCAACAGCCAAACGCAAAAGCAGCAAACATCT
Organism: Chroicocephalus ridibundus; assembly: GCF_963924245.1. Taxonomy (NCBI): domain Eukaryota; kingdom Metazoa; phylum Chordata; class Aves; order Charadriiformes; family Laridae; genus Chroicocephalus; species Chroicocephalus ridibundus. Next base: position 20,687 of record NW_026961449.1, on the reverse strand, counting down.
CGCTGTATGTCCCACATCCAAAGTGCCAAGAGAGAGCTTGCTCTCCCTGTCTTTGAGTACTGTTTTCGCTGTGCCGGTTACCTCTTTGCTAACATTCTCTTCAGCGCTGCAGGGAAACCAGGAACCACGTGGAGAAGGCACCCACACTGAAAGTGCCTGGAGGGAACATTGGGGCTTCTTCTCAGTGTCTCTGACATAGGGTTTCACTGTCCCGGGAAAGTCTCTGCTAACACCCTGCAGAGCGCTGTGCCCAATCTACAGAAACGTCTTGCGGTATCTCCTACAGGGAAAGTGCCAGGAGGGAATTGTCGAGCTTGTTCTCAGTGTCTCTGAGAATTGCTCTGATTATCCCTGTGACCTCTTTGCTAAGACTCTCCAGAGAGCCGTCCTCAAAACCAACACACATCTTGACATATCTCCCTCATTGATCGCAGTGTCTCCAGGAACGGCATTCAAGGAGCCAGGAACTTTTCTCCCTACACTGTCCATTGAGTTGTCCTCAAAACCAATATACATCCTGCTATATCTCCCACATGGAAAGTGCCAGGAGGGAGAAGTGGCGATTATGTTTAGACTTTCTCGGAACTGCTTCAAATCAACTAGATATCTTTGTGCTGTAAATCTCCCAACAGCCAAACGCAAAAGCAGCAAACATCTCGCTGTATGTCCCACATCCAAAGTGCCAAGAGAGAGCTTGCTCTCCCTGTCTTTGAGTACTGTTTTCGCTGTGCCGGTTACCTCTTTGCTAACATTCTCTTCAGCGCTGCAGGGAAACCAGGAACCACGTGGAGAAGGCACCCACACTGAAAGTGCCTGGAGGGAACATTGGGGCTTCTTCTCAGTGTCTCTGACATAGGGTTTCACTGTCCCGGGAAAGTCTCTGCTAACACCCTGCAGAGCGCTGTGCCCAATCTACAGAAACGTCTTGCGGTATCTCCTACAGGGAAAGTGCCAGGAGGGAATTGTCGAGCTTGTTCTCAGTGTCTCTGAGAATTGCTCTGATTATCCCTGTGACCTCTTTGCTAAGACTCTCCAGAGAGCCGTCCTCAAAACCAACACACATCTTGACATATCTCCCACATTGATCGCAGTGTCTCCAGGAACGGCATTCAAGGAGCCAGGAACTTTTCTCCCTACACTGTCCATTGAGTTGTCCTCAAAACCAATATACATCCTGCTATATCTCCCACATGGAAAGTGCCAGGAGGGAGAAGTGGCGATTATGTTTAGACTTTCTCGGAACTGCTTCAAATCAACTAGATATCTTTGTGCTGTAAATCTCCCAACAGCCAAACGCAAAAGCAGCAAACATCTCGCTGTATGTCCCACATCCAAAGTGCCAAGAGAGAGCTTGCTCTCCCTGTCTTTGAGTACTGTTTTCGCTGTGCCGGTTACCTCTTTGCTAACATTCTCTTCAGCGCTGCAGGGAAACCAGGAACCACGTGGAGAAGGCACCCACACTGAAAGTGCCTGGAGGGAACATTGGGGCTTCTTCTCAGTGTCTCTGACATAGGGTTTCACTGTCCCGGGAAAGTCTCTGCTAACACCCTGCAGAGCGCTGTGCCCAATCTACAGAAACGTCTTGCGGTATCTCCTACAGGGAAAGTGCCAGGAGGGAATTGTCGAGCTTGTTCTCAGTGTCTCTGAGAATTGCTCTGATTATCCCTGTGACCTCTTTGCTAAGACTCTCCGGAGAGCCGTCCTCAAAACCAACACACATCTTGACATATCTCCCACATTGATCGCAGTGTCTCCAGGAACGGCATTCAAGGAGCCAGGAACTTTTCTCCCTACACTGTCCATTGAGTTGTCCTCAAAACCAATATACATCCTGCTATATCTCCCACACGGAAAGTGCCAGGAGGGAGAAGTGGCGATTATGTTTAGACTTTCTCGGAACTGCTTCAAATCAACTAGATATCTTTGTGCTGTAAATCTCCCAACAGCCAAACGCAAAAGCAGCAAACATCTCGCTGTATGTCCCACATCCAAAGTGCCAAGAGAGAGCTTGCTCTCCCTGTCTTTGAGTACTGTTTTCGCTGTGCCGGTTACCTCTTTGCTAACATTCTCTTCAGCGCTGCAGGGAAACCAGAAACCACGTGGAGAAGGCACCCACACTGAAAGTGCCTGGAGGGAACATTGGGGCTTCTTCTCAGTGTCTCTGACATAGGGTTTCACTGTCCCGGGAAAGTCTCTGCTAACACCCTGCAGAGCGCTGTGCCCAATCTACAGAAACGTCTTGCGGTATCTCCTACAGGGAAAGTGCCAGGAGGGAACTGTCCATCTTGTTCTCAGTGTCTCTGAGAATTGCTCTGATTATCCCTGTGACCTCTTTGCTAAGACTCTCCAGAGAGCCGTCCTCAAAACCAACACACATCTTGACATATCTCCCTCATTGATCGCAGTGTCTCCAGGAACGGCATTCAAGGAGCCAGGAACTTTTCTCCCTACACTGTCCATTGAGTTGTCCTCAAAACCAATATACATCCTGCTATATCTCCCACATGGAAAGTGCCAGGAGGGAGAAGTGGCGATTATGTTTAGACTTTCTCGGAACTGCTTCAAATCAACTAGATATCTTTGTGCTGTAAATCTCCCAACAGCCAAACGCAAAAGCAGCAAACATCTCGCTGTATGTCCCACATCCAAAGTGCCAAGAGAGAGCTTGCTCTCCCTGTCTTTGAGTACTGTTTTCGCTGTGCCGGTTACCTCTTTGCTAACATTCTCTTCAGCGCTGCAGGGAAACCAGGAACCACGTGGAGAAGGCACCCACACTGAAAGTGCCTGGAGGGAACATTGGGGCTTCTTCTCAGTGTCTCTGACATAGGGTTTCACTGTCCCGGGAAAGTCTCTGCTAACACCCTGCAGAGCGCTGTGCCCAATCTACAGAAACGTCTTGCGGTATCTCCTACAGGGAAAGTGCCAGGAGGGAATTGTCGAGCTTGTTCTCAGTGTCTCTGAGAATTGCTCTGATTATCCCTGTGACCTCTTTGCTAAGACTCTCCAGAGAGCCGTCCTCAAAACAAACACACATCTTGACATATCTCCCACATTGATCGCAGTGTCTCCAGGAACGGCATTCAAGGAGCCAGGAACTTTTCTCCCTACACTGTCCATTGAGTTGTCCTCAAAACCAATATACATCCTGCTATATCTCCCACATGGAAAGTGCCAGGAGGGAGAAGTGGCGATTATGTTTAGACTTTCTCGGAACTGCTTCAAATCAACTAGATATCTTTGTGCTGTAAAACTCCCAACAGCCAAACGCAAAAGCAGCAAACATCTCGCTGTATGTCCCACATCCAAAGTGCCAAGAGAGAGCTTGCTCTCCCTGTCTTTGAGTACTGTTTTCGCTGTGCCGGTTACCTCTTTGCTAACATTCTCTTCAGCGCTGCAGGGAAACCAGGAACCACGTGGAGAAGGCACCCACACTGAAAGTGCCTGGAGGGAACATTGGGGCTTCTTCTCAGTGTCTCTGACATAGGGTTTCACTGTCCCGGGAAAGTCTCTGCTAACACCCTGCAGAGCGCTGTGCCCAATCTACAGAAACGTCTTGCGGTATCTCCTACAGGGAAAGTGCCAGGAGGGAATTGTCGAGCTTGTTCTCAGTGTCTCTGAGAATTGCTCTGATTATCCCTGTGACCTCTTTGCTAAGACTCTCCAGAGAGCCGTCCTCAAAACCAACACACATCTTGACATATCTCCCTCATTGATCGCAGTGTCTCCAGGAACGGCATTCAAGGAGCCAGGAACTTTTCTCCCTACACTGTCCATTGAGTTGTCCTCAAAACCAATATACATCCTGCTATATCTCCCACATGGAAAGTGCCAGGAGGGAGAAGTGGCGATTATGTTTAGACTTTCTCGGAACTGCTTCAAATCAACTAGATATCTTTGTGCTGTAAATCTCCCAACAGCCAAACGCAAAAGCAGCAAACATCTCGCTGTATGTCCCACATCCAAAGTGCCAAGAGAGAGCTTGCTCTCCCTGTCTTTGAGTACTGTTTTCGCTGTGCCGGTTACCTCTTTGCTAACATTCTCTTCAGCGCTGCAGGGAAACCAGGAACCACGTGGAGAAGGCACCCACACTGAAAGTGCCTGGAGGGAACATTGGGGCTTCTTCTCAGTGTCTCTGACATAGGGTTTCACTGTCCCGGGAAAGTCTCTGCTAACACCCTGCAGAGCGCTGTGCCCAATCTACAGAAACGTCTTGCGGTATCTCCTACAGGGAAAGTGCCAGGAGGGAATTGTCGAGCTTGTTCTCAGTGTCTCTGAGAATTGCTCTGATTATCCCTGTGACCTCTTTGCTAAGACTCTCCAGAGAGCCGTCCTCAAAACCAACACACATCTTGACATATCTCCCACATTGATCGCAGTGTCTCCAGGAACGGCATTCAAGGAGCCAGGAACTTTTCTCCCTACACTGTCCATTGAGTTGTCCTCAAAACCAATATACATCCTGCTATATCTCCCACATGGAAAGTGCCAGGAGGGAGAAGTGGCGATTATGTTTAGACTTTCTCGGAACTGCTTCAAATCAACTAGATATCTTTGTGCTGTAAATCTCCCAACAGCCAAACGCAAAAGCAGCAAACATCTCGCTGTATGTCCCACATCCAAAGTGCCAAGAGAGAGCTTGCTCTCCCTGTCTTTGAGTACTGTTTTCGCTGTGCCGGTTACCTCTTTGCTAACATTCTCTTCAGCGCTGCAGGGAAACCAGGAACCACGTGGAGAAGGCACCCACACTGAAAGTGCCTGGAGGGAACATTGGGGCTTCTTCTCAGTGTCTCTGACATAGGGTTTCACTGTCCCGGGAAAGTCTCTGCTAACACCCTGCAGAGCGCTGTGCCCAATCTACAGAAACGTCTTGCGGTATCTCCTACAGGGAAAGTGCCAGGAGGGAATTGTCGAGCTTGTTCTCAGTGTCTCTGAGAATTGCTCTGATTATCCCTGTGACCTCTTTGCTAAGACTCTCCAGAGAGCCGTCCTCAAAACCAACACACATCTTGACATATCTCCCACATTGATCGCAGTGTCTCCAGGAACGGCATTCAAGGAGCCAGGAACTTTTCTCCCTACACTGTCCATTGAGTTGTCCTCAAAACCAATATACATCCTGCTATATCTCCCACATGGAAAGTGCCAGGAGGGAGAAGTGGCGATTATGTTTAGACTTTCTCGGAACTGCTTCAAATCAACTAGATATCTTTGTGCTGTAAATCTCCCAACAGCCAAACGCAAAAGCAGCAAACATCTCGCTGTATGTCCCACATCCAAAGTGCCAAGAGAGAGCTTGCTCTCCCTGTCTTTGAGTACTGTTTTCGCTGTGCCGGTTACCTCTTTGCTAACATTCTCTTCAGCGCTGCAGGGAAACCAGGAACCACGTGGAGAAGGCACCCACACTGAAAGTGCCTGGAGGGAACATTGGGGCTTCTTCTCAGTGTCTCTGACATAGGGTTTCACTGTCCCGGGAAAGTCTCTGCTAACACCCTGCAGAGCGCTGTGCCCAATCTACAGAAACGTCTTGCGGTATCTCCTACAGGGAAAGTGCCAGGAGGGAATTGTCGAGCTTGTTCTCAGTGTCTCTGAGAATTGCTCTGATTATCCCTGTGACCTCTTTGCTAAGACTCTCCAGAGAGCCGTCCTCAAAACCAACACACATCTTGACATATCTCCCACATTGATCGCAGTGTCTCCAGGAACGGCATTCAAGGAGCCAGGAACTTTTCTCCCTACACTGTCCATTGAGTTGTCCTCAAAACCAATATACATCCTGCTATATCTCCCACACGGAAAGTGCCAGGAGGGAGAAGTGGCGATTATGTTTAGACTTTCTCGGAACTGCTTCAAATCAACTAGATATCTTTGTGCTGTAAATCTCCCAACAGCCAAACGCAAAAGCAGCAAACATCTCGCTGTATGTCCCACATCCAAAGTGCCAAGAGAGAGCTTGCTCTCCCTGTCTTTGAGTACTGTTTTCGCTGTGCCGGTTACCTCTTTGCTAACATTCTCTTCAGCGCTGCAGGGAAACCAGAAACCACGTGGAGAAGGCACCCACACTGAAAGTGCCTGGAGGGAACATTGGGGCTTCTTCTCAGTGTCTCTGACATAGGGTTTCACTGTCCCGGGAAAGTCTCTGCTAACACCCTGCAGAGCGCTGTGCCCAATCTACAGAAACGTCTTGCGGTATCTCCTACAGGGAAAGTGCCAGGAGGGAACTGTCCATCTTGTTCTCAGTGTCTCTGAGAATTGCTCTGATTATCCCTGTGACCTCTTTGCTAAGACTCTCCAGAGAGCCGTCCTCAAAACCAACACACATCTTGACATATCTCCCTCATTGATCGCAGTGTCTCCAGGAACGGCATTCAAGGAGCCAGGAACTTTTCTCCCTACACTGTCCATTGAGTTGTCCTCAAAACCAATATACATCCTGCTATATCTCCCACATGGAAAGTGCCAGGAGGGAGAAGTGGCGATTATGTTTAGACTTTCTCGGAACTGCTTCAAATCAACTAGATATCTTTGTGCTGTAAATCTCCCAACAGCCAAACGCAAAAGCAGCAAACATCTCGCTGTATGTCCCACATCCAAAGTGCCAAGAGAGAGCTTGCTCTCCCTGTCTTTGAGTACTGTTTTCGCTGTGCCGGTTACCTCTTTGCTAACATTCTCTTCAGCGCTGCAGGGAAACCAGGAACCACGTGGAGAAGGCACCCACACTGAAAGTGCCTGGAGGGAACATTGGGGCTTCTTCTCAGTGTCTCTGACATAGGGTTTCACTGTCCCGGGAAAGTCTCTGCTAACACCCTGCAGAGCGCTGTGCCCAATCTACAGAAACGTCTTGCGGTATCTCCTACAGGGAAAGTGCCAGGAGGGAATTGTCGAGCTTGTTCTCAGTGTCTCTGAGAATTGCTCTGATTATCCCTGTGACCTCTTTGCTAAGACTCTCCAGAGAGCCGTCCTCAAAACCAACACACATCTTGACATATCTCCCACATTGATCGCAGTGTCTCCAGGAACGGCATTCAAGGAGCCAGGAACTTTTCTCCCTACACTGTCCATTGAGTTGTCCTCAAAACCAATATACATCCTGCTATATCTCCCACACGGAAAGTGCCAGGAGGGAGAAGTGGCGATTATGTTTAGACTTTCTCGGAACTGCTTCAAATCAACTAGATATCTTTGTGCTGTAAATCTCCCAACAGCCAAACGCAAAAGCAGCAAACATCTCGCTGTATGTCCCACATCCAAAGTGCCAAGAGAGAGCTTGCTCTCCCTGTCTTTGAGTACTGTTTTCGCTGTGCCGGTTACCTCTTTGCTAACATTCTCTTCAGCGCTGCAGGGAAACCAGGAACCACGTGGAGAAGGCACCCACACTGAAAGTGCCTGGAGGGAACATTGGGGCTTCTTCTCAGTGTCTCTGACATAGGGTTTCACTGTCCCGGGAAAGTCTCTGCTAACACCCTGCAGAGCGCTGTGCCCAATCTACAGAAACGTCTTGCGGTATCTCCTACAGGGAAAGTGCCAGGAGGGAATTGTCGAGCTTGTTCTCAGTGTCTCTGAGAATTGCTCTGATTATCCCTGTGACCTCTTTGCTAAGACTCTCCAGAGAGCCGTCCTCAAAACCAACACACATCTTGACATATCTCCCTCATTGATCGCAGTGTCTCCAGGAACGGCATTCAAGGAGCCAGGAACTTTTCTCCCTACACTGTCCATTGAGTTGTCCTCAAAACCAATATACATCCTGCTATATCTCCCACATGGAAAGTGCCAGGAGGGAGAAGTGGCGATTATGTTTAGACTTTCTCGGAACTGCTTCAAATCAACTAGATATCTTTGTGCTGTAAATCTCCCAACAGCCAAACGCAAAAGCAGCAAACATCTCGCTGTATGTCCCACATCCAAAGTGCCAAGAGAGAGCTTGCTCTCCCTGTCTTTGAGTACTGTTTTCGCTGTGCCGGTTACCTCTTTGCTAACATTCTCTTCAGCGCTGCAGGGAAACCAGGAACCACGTGGAGAAGGCACCCACACTGAAAGTGCCTGGAGGGAACATTGGGGCTTCTTCTCAGTGTCTCTGACATAGGGTTTCACTGTCCCGGGAAAGTCTCTGCTAACACCCTGCAGAGCGCTGTGCCCAATCTACAGAAACGTCTTGCGGTATCTCCTACAGGGAAAGTGCCAGGAGGGAATTGTCGAGCTTGTTCTCAGTGTCTCTGAGAATTGCTCTGATTATCCCTGTGACCTCTTTGCTAAGACTCTCCAGAGAGCCGTCCTCAAAACCAACACACATCTTGACATATCTCCCACATTGATCGCAGTGTCTCCAGGAACGGCATTCAAGGAGCCAGGAACTTTTCTCCCTACACTGTCCATTGAGTTGTCCTCAAAACCAATATACATCCTGCTATATCTCCCACATGGAAAGTGCCAGGAGGGAGAAGTGGCGATTATGTTTAGACTTTCTCGGAACTGCTTCAAATCAACTAGATATCTTTGTGCTGTAAATCTCCCAACAGCCAAACGCAAAAGCAGCAAACATCTCGCTGTATGTCCCACATCCAAAGTGCCAAGAGAGAGCTTGCTCTCCCTGTCTTTGAGTACTGTTTTCGCTGTGCCGGTTACCTCTTTGCTAACATTCTCTTCAGCGCTGCAGGGAAACCAGGAACCACGTGGAGAAGGCACCCACACTGAAAGTGCCTGGAGGGAACATTGGGGCTTCTTCTCAGTGTCTCTGACATAGGGTTTCACTGTCCCGGGAAAGTCTCTGCTAACACCCTGCAGAGCGCTGTGCCCAATCTACAGAAACGTCTTGCGGTATCTCCTACAGGGAAAGTGCCAGGAGGGAATTGTCGAGCTTGTTCTCAGTGTCTCTGAGAATTGCTCTGATTATCCCTGTGACCTCTTTGCTAAGACTCTCCAGAGAGCCGTCCTCAAAACCAACACACATCTTGACATATCTCCCACATTGATCGCAGTGTCTCCAGGAACGGCATTCAAGGAGCCAGGAACTTTTCTCCCTACACTGTCCATTGAGTTGTCCTCAAAACCAATATACATCCTGCTATATCTCCCACATGGAAAGTGCCAGGAGGGAGAAGTGGCGATTATGTTTAGACTTTCTCGGAACTGCTTCAAATCAACTAGATATCTTTGTGCTGTAAATCTCCCAACAGCCAAACGCAAAAGCAGCAAACATCTCGCTGTATGTCCCACATCCAAAGTGCCAAGAGAGAGCTTGCTCTCCCTGTCTTTGAGTACTGTTTTCGCTGTGCCGGTTACCTCTTTGCTAACATTCTCTTCAGCGCTGCAGGGAAACCAGGAACCACGTGGAGAAGGCACCCACACTGAAAGTGCCTGGAGGGAACATTGGGGCTTCTTCTCAGTGTCTCTGACATAGGGTTTCACTGTCCCGGGAAAGTCTCTGCTAACACCCTGCAGAGCGCTGTGCCCAATCTACAGAAACGTCTTGCGGTATCTCCTACAGGGAAAGTGCCAGGAGGGAATTGTCGAGCTTGTTCTCAGTGTCTCTGAGAATTGCTCTGATTATCCCTGTGACCTCTTTGCTAAGACTCTCCAGAGAGCCGTCCTCAAAACCAACACACATCTTGACATATCTCCCACATTGATCGCAGTGTCTCCAGGAACGGCATTCAAGGAGCCAGGAACTTTTCTCCCTACACTGTCCATTGAGTTGTCCTCAAAACCAATATACATCCTGCTATATCTCCCACATGGAAAGTGCCAGGAGGGAGAAGTGGCGATTATGTTTAGACTTTCTCGGAACTGCTTCAAATCAACTAGATATCTTTGTGCTGTAAATCTCCCAACAGCCAAACGCAAAAGCAGCAAACATCTCGCTGTATGTCCCACATCCAAAGTGCCAAGAGAGAGCTTGCTCTCCCTGTCTTTGAGTACTGTTTTCGCTGTGCCGGTTACCTCTTTGCTAACATTCTCTTCAGCGCTGCAGGGAAACCAGGAACCACGTGGAGAAGGCACCCACACTGAAAGTGCCTGGAGGGAACATTGGGGCTTCTTCTCAGTGTCTCTGACATAGGGTTTCACTGTCCCGGGAAAGTCTCTGCTAACACCCTGCAGAGCGCTGTGCCCAATCTACAGAAACGTCTTGCGGTATCTCCTACAGGGAAAGTGCCAGGAGGGAATTGTCGAGCTTGTTCTCAGTGTCTCTGAGAATTGCTCTGATTATCCCTGTGACCTCTTTGCTAAGACTCTCCAGAGAGCCGTCCTCAAAACCAACACACATCTTGACATATCTCCCTCATTGATCGCAGTGTCTCCAGGAACGGCATTCAAGGAGCCAGGAACTTTTCTCCCTACACTGTCCATTGAGTTGTCCTCAAAACCAATATACATCCTGCTATATCTCCCACATGGAAAGTGCCAGGAGGGAGAAGTGGCGATTATGTTTAGACTTTCTCGGAACTGCTTCAAATCAACTAGATATCTTTGTGCTGTAAATCTCCCAACAGCCAAACGCAAAAGCAGCAAACATCTCGCTGTATGTCCCACATCCAAAGTGCCAAGAGAGAGCTTGCTCTCCCTGTCTTTGAGTACTGTTTTCGCTGTGCCGGTTACCTCTTTGCTAACATTCTCTTCAGCGCTGCAGGGAAACCAGGAACCACGTGGAGAAGGCACCCACACTGAAAGTGCCTGGAGGGAACATTGGGGCTTCTTCTCAGTGTCTCTGACATAGGGTTTCACTGTCCCGGGAAAGTCTCTGCTAACACCCTGCAGAGCGCTGTGCCCAATCTACAGAAACGTCTTGCGGTATCTCCTACAGGGAAAGTGCCAGGAGGGAATTGTCGAGCTTGTTCTCAGTGTCTCTGAGAATTGCTCTGATTATCCCTGTGACCTCTTTGCTAAGACTCTCCAGAGAGCCGTCCTCAAAACCAACACACATCTTGACATATCTCCCACATTGATCGCAGTGTCTCCAGGAACGGCATTCAAGGAGCCAGGAACTTTTCTCCCTACACTGTCCATTGAGTTGTCCTCAAAACCAATATACATCCTGCTATATCTCCCACATGGAAAGTGCCAGGAGGGAGAAGTGGCGATTATGTTTAGACTTTCTCGGAACTGCTTCAAATCAACTAGATATCTTTGTGCTGTAAATCTCCCAACAGCCAAACGCAAAAGCAGCAAACATCTCGCTGTATGTCCCACATCCAAAGTGCCAAGAGAGAGCTTGCTCTCCCTGTCTTTGAGTACTGTTTTCGCTGTGCCGGTTACCTCTTTGCTAACATTCTCTTCAGCGCTGCAGGGAAACCAGGAACCACGTGGAGAAGGCACCCACACTGAAAGTGCCTGGAGGGAACATTGGGGCTTCTTCTCAGTGTCTCTGACATAGGGTTTCACTGTCCCGGGAAAGTCTCTGCTAACACCCTGCAGAGCGCTGTGCCCAATCTACAGAAACGTCTTGCGGTATCTCCTACAGGGAAAGTGCCAGGAGGGAATTGTCGAGCTTGTTCTCAGTGTCTCTGAGAATTGCTCTGATTATCCCTGTGACCTCTTTGCTAAGACTCTCCAGAGAGCCGTCCTCAAAACCAACACACATCTTGACATATCTCCCTCATTGATCGCAGTGTCTCCAGGAACGGCATTCAAGGAGCCAGGAACTTTTCTCCCTACACTGTCCATTGAGTTGTCCTCAAAACCAATATACATCCTGCTATATCTCCCACATGGAAAGTGCCAGGAGGGAGAAGTGGCGATTATGTTTAGACTTTCTCGGAACTGCTTCAAATCAACTAGATATCTTTGTGCTGTAAATCTCCCAACAGCCAAACGCAAAAGCAGCAAACATCTCGCTGTATGTCCCACATCCAAAGTGCCAAGAGAGAGCTTGCTCTCCCTGTCTTTGAGTACTGTTTTCGCTGTGCCGGTTACCTCTTTGCTAACATTCTCTTCAGCGCTGCAGGGAAACCAGGAACCACGTGGAGAAGGCACCCACACTGAAAGTGCCTGGAGGGAACATTGGGGCTTCTTCTCAGTGTCTCTGACATAGGGTTTCACTGTCCCGGGAAAGTCTCTGCTAACACCCTGCAGAGCGCTGTGCCCAATCTACAGAAACGTCTTGCGGTATCTCCTACAGGGAAAGTGCCAGGAGGGAATTGTCGAGCTTGTTCTCAGTGTCTCTGAGAATTGCTCTGATTATCCCTGTGACCTCTTTGCTAAGACTCTCCAGAGAGCCGTCCTCAAAACCAACACACATCTTGACATATCTCCCACATTGATCGCAGTGTCTCCAGGAACGGCATTCAAGGAGCCAGGAACTTTTCTCCCTACACTGTCCATTGAGTTGTCCTCAAAACCAATATACATCCTGCTATATCTCCCACATGGAAAGTGCCAGGAGGGAGAAGTGGCGATTATGTTTAGACTTTCTCGGAACTGCTTCAAATCAACTAGATATCTTTGTGCTGTAAATCTCCCAACAGCCAAACGCAAAAGCAGCAAACATCTCGCTGTATGTCCCACATCCAAAGTGCCAAGAGAGAGCTTGCTCTCCCTGTCTTTGAGTACTGTTTTCGCTGTGCCGGTTACCTCTTTGCTAACATTCTCTTCAGCGCTGCAGGGAAACCAGGAACCACGTGGAGAAGGCACCCACACTGAAAGTGCCTGGAGGGAACATTGGGGCTTCTTCTCAGTGTCTCTGACATAGGGTTTCACTGTCCCGGGAAAGTCTCTGCTAACACCCTGCAGAGCGCTGTGCCCAATCTACAGAAACGTCTTGCGGTATCTCCTACAGGGAAAGTGCCAGGAGGGAACTGTCCATCTTGTTCTCAGTGTCTCTGAGAATTGCTCTGATTATCCCTGTGACCTCTTTGCTAAGACTCTCCAGAGAGCCGTCCTCAAAACCAACACACATCTTGACATATCTCCCACATTGATCGCAGTGTCTCCAGGAACGGCATTCAAGGAGCCAGGAACTTTTCTCCCTACACTGTCCATTGAGTTGTCCTCAAAACCAATATACATCCTGCTATATCTCCCACATGGAAAGTGCCAGGAGGGAGAAGTGGCGATTATGTTTAGACTTTCTCGGAACTGCTTCAAATCAACTAGATATCTTTGTGCTGTAAATCTCCCAACAGCCAAACGCAAAAGCAGCAAACATCTCGCTGTATGTCCCACATCCAAAGTGCCAAGAGAGAGCTTGCTCTCCCTGTCTTTGAGTACTGTTTTCGCTGTGCCGGTTACCTCTTTGCTAACATTCTCTTCAGCGCTGCAGGGAAACCAGGAACCACGTGGAGAAGGCACCCACACTGAAAGTGCCTGGAGGGAACATTGGGGCTTCTTCTCAGTGTCTCTGACATAGGGTTTCACTGTCCCGGGAAAGTCTCTGCTAACACCCTGCAGAGCGCTGTGCCCAATCTACAGAAACGTCTTGCGGTATCTCCTACAGGGAAAGTGCCAGGAGGGAACTGTCCATCTTGTTCTCAGTGTCTCTGAGAATTGCTCTGATTATCCCTGTGACCTCTTTGCTAAGACTCTCCAGAGAGCCGTCCTCAAAACCAACACACATCTTGACATATCTCCCTCATTGATCGCAGTGTCTCCAGGAACGGCATTCAAGGAGCCAGGAACTTTTCTCCCTACACTGTCCATTGAGTTGTCCTCAAAACCAATATACATCCTGCTATATCTCCCACATGGAAAGTGCCAGGAGGGAGAAGTGGCGATTATGTTTAGACTTTCTCGGAACTGCTTCAAATCAACTAGATATCTTTGTGCTGTAAATCTCCCAACAGCCAAACGCAAAAGCAGCAAACATCTCGCTGTATGTCCCACATCCAAAGTGCCAAGAGAGAGCTTGCTCTCCCTGTCTTTGAGTACTGTTTTCGCTGTGCCGGTTACCTCTTTGCTAACATTCTCTTCAGCGCTGCAGGGAAACCAGGAACCACGTGGAGAAGGCACCCACACTGAAAGTGCCTGGAGGGAACATTGGGGCTTCTTCTCAGTGTCTCTGACATAGGGTTTCACTGTCCCGGGAAAGTCTCTGCTAACACCCTGCAGAGCGCTGTGCCCAATCTACAGAAACGTCTTGCGGTATCTCCTACAGGGAAAGTGCCAGGAGGGAACTGTCCATCTTGTTCTCAGTGTCTCTGAGAATTGCTCTGATTATCCCTGTGACCTCTTTGCTAAGACTCTCCAGAGAGCCGTCCTCAAAACCAACACACATCTTGACATATCTCCCACATTGATCGCAGTGTCTCCAGGAACGGCATTCAAGGAGCCAGGAACTTTTCTCCCTACACTGTCCATTGAGTTGTCCTCAAAACCAATATACATCCTGCTATATCTCCCACATGGAAAGTGCCAGGAGGGAGAAGTGGCGATTATGTTTAGACTTTCTCGGAACTGCTTCAAATCAACTAGATATCTTTGTGCTGTAAATCTCCCAACAGCCAAACGCAAAAGCAGCAAACATCTCGCTGTATGTCCCACATCCAAAGTGCCAAGAGAGAGCTTGCTCTCCCTGTCTTTGAGTACTGTTTTCGCTGTGCCGGTTACCTCTTTGCTAACATTCTCTTCAGCGCTGCAGGGAAACCAGGAACCACGTGGAGAAGGCACCCACACTGAAAGTGCCTGGAGGGAACATTGGGGCTTCTTCTCAGTGTCTCTGACATAGGGTTTCACTGTCCCGGGAAAGTCTCTGCTAACACCCTGCAGAGCGCTGTGCCCAATCTACAGAAACGTCTTGCGGTATCTCCTACAGGGAAAGTGCCAGGAGGGAATTGTCGAGCTTGTTCTCAGTGTCTCTGAGAATTGCTCTGATTATCCCTGTGACCTCTTTGCTAAGACTCTCCAGAGAGCCGTCCTCAAAACCAACACACATCTTGACATATCTCCCACATTGATCGCAGTGTCTCCAGGAACGGCATTCAAGGAGCCAGGAACTTTTCTCCCTACACTGTCCATTGAGTTGTCCTCAAAACCAATATACATCCTGCTATATCTCCCACATGGAAAGTGCCAGGAGGGAGAAGTGGCGATTATGTTTAGACTTTCTCGGAACTGCTTCAAATCAACTAGATATCTTTGTGCTGTAAATCTCCCAACAGCCAAACGCAAAAGCAGCAAACATCTCGCTGTATGTCCCACATCCAAAGTGCCAAGAGAGAGCTTGCTCTCCCTGTCTTTGAGTACTGTTTTCGCTGTGCCGGTTACCTCTTTGCTAACATTCTCTTCAGCGCTGCAGGGAAACCAGGAACCACGTGGAGAAGGCACCCACACTGAAAGTGCCTGGAGGGAACATTGGGGCTTCTTCTCAGTGTCTCTGACATAGGGTTTCACTGTCCCGGGAAAGTCTCTGCTAACACCCTGCAGAGCGCTGTGCCCAATCTACAGAAACGTCTTGCGGTATCTCCTACAGGGAAAGTGCCAGGAGGGAATTGTCGAGCTTGTTCTCAGTGTCTCTGAGAATTGCTCTGATTATCCCTGTGACCTCTTTGCTAAGACTCTCCAGAGAGCCGTCCTCAAAACCAACACACATCTTGACATATCTCCCACATTGATCGCAGTGTCTCCAGGAACGGCATTCAAGGAGCCAGGAACTTTTCTCCCTACACTGTCCATTGAGTTGTCCTCAAAACCAATATACATCCTGCTATATCTCCCACATGGAAAGTGCCAGGAGGAGAAGTGGCGATTATGTTTAGACTTTCTCGGAACTGCTTCAAATCAACTAGATATCTTTGTGCTGTAAATCTCCCAACAGCCAAACGCAAAAGCAGCAAACATCTCGCTGTATGTCCCACATCCAAAGTGCCAAGAGAGAGCTTGCTCTCCCTGTCTTTGAGTACTGTTTTCGCTGTGCCGGTTACCTCTTTGCTAACATTCTCTTCAGCGCTGCAGGGAAACCAGGAACCACGTGGAGAAGGCACCCACACTGAAAGTGCCTGGAGGGAACATTGGGGCTTCTTCTCAGTGTCTCTGACATAGGGTTTCACTGTCCCGGGAAAGTCTCTGCTAACACCCTGCAGAGCGCTGTGCCCAATCTACAGAAACGTCTTGCGGTATCTCCTACAGGGAAAGTGCCAGGAGGGAATTGTCGAGCTTGTTCTCAGTGTCTCTGAGAATTGCTCTGATTATCCCTGTGACCTCTTTGCTAAGACTCTCCAGAGAGCCGTCCTCAAAACCAACACACATCTTGACATATCTCCCACATTGATCGCAGTGTCTCCAGGAACGGCATTCAAGGAGCCAGGAACTTTTCTCCCTACACTGTCCATTGAGTTGTCCTCAAAACCAATATACATCCTGCTATATCTCCCACATGGAAAGTGCCAGGAGGGAGAAGTGGCGATTATGTTTAGACTTTCTCGGAACTGCTTCAAATCAACTAGATATCTTTGTGCTGTAAATCTCCCAACAGCCAAACGCAAAAGCAGCAAACATCTCGCTGTATGTCCCACATCCAAAGTGCCAAGAGAGAGCTTGCTCTCCCTGTCTTTGAGTACTGTTTTCGCTGTGCCGGTTACCTCTTTGCTAACATTCTCTTCAGCGCTGCAGGGAAACCAGGAACCACGTGGAGAAGGCACCCACACTGAAAGTGCCTGGAGGGAACATTGGGGCTTCTTCTCAGTGTCTCTGACATAGGGTTTCACTGTCCCGGGAAAGTCTCTGCTAACACCCTGCAGAGCGCTGTGCCCAATCTACAGAAACGTCTTGCGGTATCTCCTACAGGGAAAGTGCCAGGAGGGAATTGTCGAGCTTGTTCTCAGTGTCTCTGAGAATTGCTCTGATTATCCCTGTGACCTCTTTGCTAAGACTCTCCAGAGAGCCGTCCTCAAAACCAACACACATCTTGACATATCTCCCACATTGATCGCAGTGTCTCCAGGAACGGCATTCAAGGAGCCAGGAACTTTTCTCCCTACACTGTCCATTGAGTTGTCCTCAAAACCAATATACATCCTGCTATATCTCCCACATGGAAAGTGCCAGGAGGGAGAAGTGGCGATTATGTTTAGACTTTCTCGGAACTGCTTCAAATCAACTAGATATCTTTGTGCTGTAAATCTCCCAACAGCCAAACGCAAAAGCAGCAAACATCTCGCTGTATGTCCCACATCCAAAGTGCCAAGAGAGAGCTTGCTCTCCCTGTCTTTGAGTACTGTTTTCGCTGTGCCGGTTACCTCTTTGCTAACATTCTCTTCAGCGCTGCAGGGAAACCAGGAACCACGTGGAGAAGGCACCCACACTGAAAGTGCCTGGAGGGAACATTGGGGCTTCTTCTCAGTGTCTCTGACATAGGGTTTCACTGTCCCGGGAAAGTCTCTGCTAACACCCTGCAGAGCGCTGTGCCCAATCTACAGAAACGTCTTGCGGTATCTCCTACAGGGAAAGTGCCAGGAGGGAACTGTCCATCTTGTTCTCAGTGTCTCTGAGAATTGCTCTGATTATCCCTGTGACCTCTTTGCTAAGACTCTCCAGAGAGCCGTCCTCAAAACCAACACACATCTTGACATATCTCCCACATTGATCGCAGTGTCTCCAGGAACGGCATTCAAGGAGCCAGGAACTTTTCTCCCTACACTGTCCATTGAGTTGTCCTCAAAACCAATATACATCCTGCTATATCTCCCACATGGAAAGTGCCAGGAGGGAGAAGTGGCGATTATGTTTAGACTTTCTCGGAACTGCTTCAAATCAACTAGATATCTTTGTGCTGTAAATCTCCCAACAGCCAAACGCAAAAGCAGCAAACATCTCGCTGTATGTCCCACATCCAAAGTGCCAAGAGAGAGCTTGCTCTCCCTGTCTTTGAGTACTGTTTTCGCTGTGCCGGTTACCTCTTTGCTAACATTCTCTTCAGCGCTGCAGGGAAACCAGGAACCACGTGGAGAAGGCACCCACACTGAAAGTGCCTGGAGGGAACATTGGGGCTTCTTCTCAGTGTCTCTGACATAGGGTTTCACTGTCCCGGGAAAGTCTCTGCTAACACCCTGCAGAGCGCTGTGCCCAATCTACAGAAACGTCTTGCGGTATCTCCTACAGGGAAAGTGCCAGGAGGGAACTGTCCATCTTGTTCTCAGTGTCTCTGAGAATTGCTCTGATTATCCCTGTGACCTCTTTGCTAAGACTCTCCAGAGAGCCGTCCTCAAAACCAACACACATCTTGACATATCTCCCACATTGATCGCAGTGTCTCCAGGAACGGCATTCAAGGAGCCAGGAACTTTTCTCCCTACACTGTCCATTGAGTTGTCCTCAAAACCAATATACATCCTGCTATATCTCCCACATGGAAAGTGCCAGGAGGGAGAAGTGGCGATTATGTTTAGACTTTCTCGGAACTGCTTCAAATCAACTAGATATCTTTGTGCTGTAAATCTCCCAACAGCCAAACGCAAAAGCAGCAAACATCTCGCTGTATGTCCCACATCCAAAGTGCCAAGAGAGAGCTTGCTCTCCCTGTCTTTGAGTACTGTTTTCGCTGTGCCGGTTACCTCTTTGCTAACATTCTCTTCAGCGCTGCAGGGAAACCAGGAACCACGTGGAGAAGGCACCCACACTGAAAGTGCCTGGAGGGAACATTGGGGCTTCTTCTCAGTGTCTCTGACATAGGGTTTCACTGTCCCGGGAAAGTCTCTGCTAACACCCTGCAGAGCGCTGTGCCCAATCTACAGAAACGTCTTGCGGTATCTCCTACAGGGAAAGTGCCAGGAGGGAACTGTCCATCTTGTTCTCAGTGTCTCTGAGAATTGCTCTGATTATCCCTGTGACCTCTTTGCTAAGACTCTCCAGAGAGCCGTCCTCAAAACCAACACACATCTTGACATATCTCCCACATTGATCGCAGTGTCTCCAGGAACGGCATTCAAGGAGCCAGGAACTTTTCTCCCTACACTGTCCATTGAGTTGTCCTCAAAACCAATATACATCCTGCTATATCTCCCACATGGAAAGTGCCAGGAGGGAGAAGTGGCGATTATGTTTAGACTTTCTCGGAACTGCTTCAAATCAACTAGATATCTTTGTGCTGTAAATCTCCCAACAGCCAAACGCAAAAGCAGCAAACATCTCGCTGTATGTCCCACATCCAAAGTGCCAAGAGAGAGCTTGCTCTCCCTGTCTTTGAGTACTGTTTTCGCTGTGCCGGTTACCTCTTTGCTAACATTCTCTTCAGCGCTGCAGGGAAACCAGGAACCACGTGGAGAAGGCACCCACACTGAAAGTGCCTGGAGGGAACATTGGGGCTTCTTCTCAGTGTCTCTGACATAGGGTTTCACTGTCCCGGGAAAGTCTCTGCTAACACCCTGCAGAGCGCTGTGCCCAATCTACAGAAACGTCTTGCGGTATCTCCTACAGGGAAAGTGCCAGGAGGGAATTGTCGAGCTTGTTCTCAGTGTCTCTGAGAATTGCTCTGATTATCCCTGTGACCTCTTTGCTAAGACTCTCCAGAGAGCCGTCCTCAAAACAAACACACATCTTGACATATCTCCCACATTGATCGCAGTGTCTCCAGGAACGGCATTCAAGGAGCCAGGAACTTTTCTCCCTACACTGTCCATTGAGTTGTCCTCAAAACCAATATACATCCTGCTATATCTCCCACATGGAAAGTGCCAGGAGGGAGAAGTGGCGATTATGTTTAGACTTTCTCGGAACTGCTTCAAATCAACTAGATATCTTTGTGCTGTAAATCTCCCAACAGCCAAACGCAAAAGCAGCAAACATCTCGCTGTATGTCCCACATCCAAAGTGCCAAGAGAGAGCTTGCTCTCCCTGTCTTTGAGTACTGTTTTCGCTGTGCCGGTTACCTCTTTGCTAACATTCTCTTCAGCGCTGCAGGGAAACCAGGAACCACGTGGAGAAGGCACCCACACTGAAAGTGCCTGGAGGGAACATTGGGGCTTCTTCTCAGTGTCTCTGACATAGGGTTTCACTGTCCCGGGAAAGTCTCTGCTAACACCCTGCAGAGCGCTGTGCCCAATCTACAGAAACGTCTTGCGGTATCTCCTACAGGGAAAGTGCCAGGAGGGAATTGTCGAGCTTGTTCTCAGTGTCTCTGAGAATTGCTCTGATTATCCCTGTGACCTCTTTGCTAAGACTCTCCAGAGAGCCGTCCTCAAAACCAACACACATCTTGACATATCTCCCTCATTGATCGCAGTGTCTCCAGGAACGGCATTCAAGGAGCCAGGAACTTTTCTCCCTACACTGTCCATTGAGTTGTCCTCAAAACCAATATACATCCTGCTATATCTCCCACATGGAAAGTGCCAGGAGGGAGAAGTGGCGATTATGTTTAGACTTTCTCGGAACTGCTTCAAATCAACTAGATATCTTTGTGCTGTAAATCTCCCAACAGCCAAACGCAAAAGCAGCAAACATCTCGCTGTATGTCCCACATCCAAAGTGCCAAGAGAGAGCTTGCTCTCCCTGTCTTTGAGTACTGTTTTCGCTGTGCCGGTTACCTCTTTGCTAACATTCTCTTCAGCGCTGCAGGGAAACCAGGAACCACGTGGAGAAGGCACCCACACTGAAAGTGCCTGGAGGGAACATTGGGGCTTCTTCTCAGTGTCTCTGACATAGGGTTTCACTGTCCCGGGAAAGTCTCTGCTAACACCCTGCAGAGCGCTGTGCCCAATCTACAGAAACGTCTTGCGGTATCTCCTACAGGGAAAGTGCCAGGAGGGAATTGTCGAGCTTGTTCT